>NC_134491.1:28695649-28852416 GCF_040206685.1 Ascaphus truei
ATAGGCCCCTAAGTAGTTTCTAAGCTTTAGCGCTATTATCACTAACTTTTCATTGCAACTCCCTCAGATTGTTGTATTAATATTCTTTGGCAAATAGCTGTATTGTCTCTTTTTAGGTGCACCCTGGTATTGTCGTTCTATATTAGTTTTTTTGGAGTGTGCACTACCTAAATTGTATTTTTAATAGGTTAATCACAATTAGGCAACATACTGCCATATGGACATGTTATGAATTGTTCCCCAAATTCTTTGGGAATGGTGACTTGGTGAGATTTGTGAAATGCTTTTCAGGCTTGAAACCGAAGCCGGTTGCCTTGCTATTCCAAACAAAGCAACTTTGAAAAGCCCGCCCGCTCTCTTTCAGCTCAGACTCAAGGGGAACACACAATCTGATTGGCTCACGGCTTCCTATAGTATTCCCTGCTTCATTCATAAAAATAGAAGCAGACCGGACAGCCAATCAGCGCGTGGGAACTTTGGCTGCTTGACAGTCAGAGCTTAGCCGGGTAGAAAAGCCAGACTAGCAGGAAATTTGAAATAGCCAAGGGACATGCGCAAACCTGCCACATCTCCCCCCAGCTATCCCAATGCCACCCGCTGGGCAGGTGCCTCTGGGTCTGGCAGAACAAGTGGCATTCCGGAGGACTGCCATTGATCTCCAGACCCAGTACTCCGTCTTTCCCTGCTAGTCAAATGCTGTTCACACCTCTGGGCATCCTCTGGCTGCTTTGAACTCCGATATCCAGCAGACATACCGGCGCCTATGGGTTTGCACGGGCTGCCTGTTTGGACATCGGTTCCGAATGTTTAAACATATTAAAACTATATTTTAATACACTCGGAGTCTCTGGGTACAGGGAACAGAAGAGGGAAAATTTACTCTTTTTATTTCTGTCTACATGATGTCCCCCCATGCTTTCCCTTTGACCCAGGTTGGACTCTCAGAGTCCCTCCAACCTCATGTACGGTTGGGTACCCACAAACCATATATTGTTTGTGGGTCACCGTGGCACTAGCTGGGGTACCCCCTAGGGATTCCCTCAGCTACAGGAATATATTTTTATCCCTGTGCCTCATTCTCCTTTCCGAGTTGTGCTGAAGCAGGACGCCCTAGTGGTGAGTCACGCTTACGTTTTCAAGGGGAGGTATTGCCGGGACAATGTGCCTATATGTATCCGAGAATCAGGCATGATTTCCGGGTACATTTATTGGGGAACCGGTAACTATGGACATCAACCTCCTAGGCACATTCGGACAACGGTTCCTCCGCAAACCCCCTTGGAAACTCATACCCTAGCAATCCCTGCTTGATTGCATGCCCGGAAACGGAAAAACACAAACAATGGTTTTATTACAGACAGTATAATGCAGTAATACAATGTTACTGGGCCCAAGAGCTAACTCTCTTGGACCCTTATACACGGAGCAGGGGTAACCAAACGGGCTTGACCTTTATTATATAGCCTTGTTACCCCCTCCCGTCACAGGTATATTCAATGGGGACCAAAGGGGCAGTTTGTGGGATCAACATTAGCATAATGAAACATGCACACAATTAAGTGATTAAACATTCTGAAATAACATGCACTCTTTAGCCAGTCACGTCCTATGTGTAGTGTGAGCAGGGAAATCGTGCTCTTCTGTCCAAACCGACCATGAATGTTGAAAATAAGGCTGTGTTGTAGAACATTTCCAAATGCAGTTGTATTGCCAATGATGTTCCCCCCAGCAATAAAATAGTTTTAAAAACCCACCACGGTATATACTCTATATATAGAAATTAGTTTTCTTAAAAGCTTCTGTGTGTGAATATGTTTGCACAAGTTTTAACAACTTTATTTTTCCAGACGAAATAACTATTAATTAAAGAATGGAATGTACAAATGAAGACATCACCTGGAGGCATGGCAGCGAGCTCTCACTGGTACTGTAAGTACTATTGCTGAAACATACAGAACACCTACAAGCTCATATTGAACCCCCAAAATACCCACAACATATATATAAGCATATAAGTTTCACAGAGGAGTGCTACTGAGCATGGCAATATATATATATTTAAAACCAGAGACATAACATAAAACACAGACAAAGCTCAGTGCACATCCAGAAAAACTTATATACGGTACAGTGCCTCAATATACATGATTAAATAACTAATAAATAAAATGGTCTTATAGTTTAATATTTTGGCCAAATTGTTGTAAGCCCTTGAGCCAACTGCACGGCAGACCACGTTTCAAGGGTCCCTAACACTAATATAGATTCTTAATAATCTGTGCATTGCCAGGAAGAATGATTTATAAGAAATCTGTCAATATTTTATTTATTAGTTATTTATACATTGTGACAGTCCAAAGATGTTAGGCAGCTTTCTGCCCCATTTTAGGTCAGAAAGTGCAGGAATAGTTAAAAATGATCCATTCCACAGCTTCACATTAACTCGGGCTGCTGGATGGAAAATCCAGACCACAGATTACAATGGCTCTAGTTCTCCCTCACCTGCTCTTCTAATCACATGCACAGGTATTTAGAGCAGAGAGGTTTTGCATTTCACTCTCTCTCCTTAGAGCCTGGGGGCTGGGGGTGTCGCTGCTCCCCTGAATCCAGTTCGGGGTGGACGGCCCCTTCAAGTATCACAGTACCAGAGGATTTGCCTGGACACTTGGGACCGAGTTCCCACCACGAACAGATAAGACAAACAAATCTTTATTGCTGTATCTAAAAGACTATGCTTTATCTAGTGACCCTAAATGAGAGGGCATTCTTTTAAACTGGGGAACCAGGTTAGTTGGCCCAGCAGTAGTTAGAGGCTGATTCTGATGTGTAGTTAGATCCCTGAATAGCATAGGATTTGGTTTATTTGATTTGGTTTGGTTCTGAAAAGTGACACTGTGTGAAATGCTATAACACTGATATGAGTAAACCGCTGAATGAAAAGGTCTGAGTGCCTCTAACCTACACATCTTAAAGCTGCAGTACCTTACTTGGATGAAAATAAAGCAGGCAGAAGCCTGAGTTAAGCAACGTAATACTTTGCATGTTCCTGTTTGTTGTATAATTAACCCTAGAAGACTGTGTCGGGAAGAACCCAGACAGACGTCAGTGCTACAAAAGAGGGGCGTTTGTCACATATGGTGGAGAATGCGGGTCGACACTAAAAAGTCTGTGGGTTTGCAAATAAATGCGGGGGTTTAAAATGGCCGCCCAGCTGAAGTAAAGTACAGATGCTATGAGTGAAGTCTGTCCCACTGTGTATATCAGTTGTGCTTCTAGCATACACAGAGAATGTGCGAAGTGTGGATGCAATAGCACCCTGAACCCAAACAGAAAACCAAAATGTTTTGCTGAAGAGAAAAAATTTGCATCTAGCAAGTGCTGTTTGTAAAGCTAATGCCTTTTGCTGAAGTGAGTGAATTTGCAGCTAGCAAATTGTCCCTGCCGGGTTTCTAAAATGGCCGACGTGAGATGTTTGTTTTGTAATGCACGTAATCATGAAAAACAGTGTCCCTTCAGGCCATACGATGATGATGATGACGACTCGTATGTGCCCCCTGGAGGAGAGCCGTACCCACAGATGAATTTAGTATGCTGGGCCTGTCGTGAAGTAGGTCACATGGAAGATGTGTGCCCCAAAATTTTCAAAGACAAACAGCTGCAAAAGCAAGTAACGCCCTGTGAGTGCAAGCAAAATGTGGAAGCTACTAGTGAGTGTGTGCCCAGTACCACTGATATCTCTGGAGCTAATAAAGCAAAGAGAAAGAAGAAGAAAAAGAAAACTGTTCCTCAAGTTATAGGGGAAGTGACCGAGCCACTTGAACCTGCGCTGTCAGGACATGCGTCAGAAAGGCGCCGAGATGTGCTGCAGACCGGAGTGACCAGCAGAATTGTCACGGGAACAGTGGCAAAGGAAAAGGAGGAGCAAAGGGAAGCTGAATCCTTGATCCAAAAGAGGCTTTGGTTTCTGCACTCCAAGCTGCCCGCCATGATTATGAAGTCCTGTGGCAGGGATTGATGAAGGAGCGAGAATGTTTGAAGAAGGAGCAAGAAGCTAACAATAAGGAGCAAGAAGCGAACGCCGAGTTACAGAGGTGTATACTCCCAGCTTTACAAGAGCACGAGGCTTTGAAGAAAACAGAGTCTCTCTTACGGAGTGAGCTGGAAGAGGTGACGACTAGTCTGGAAAAGGCCAACACCATAATTGCCACCATGGATGGAAAACAGATTAAGTCTGACAAATTGATTGCTATCCTAAAACAGAAATACGGGAAGGCTCTACAAGAGGTTCATGCGCTCAGCACAGAGGTGCAAAAGTCATGCCTGGAGGGCCACGGTCTGAACGCAGAGCTGGGAATGTTGAAGCAAACCCATGAGATTGCCCTGTGTGATTTAGAGACTGTAAAGCAAGAAAATGAGAGTCTGAAAATGAAAAATTCAGACTTGAGTGACCAGATCAGTGAAGGTGATAAGAAGCTTCACCAAGCAGGAAAAGTGGAGAAGCAATTGATCCAGGAAAAGTTAGAAATGCAGGAAGCTCTGCAGAATACAGAATCAGCGGCGATCCAGGCTACACAAACTGCAGAGCTCCAAAAAATGGAGGCGCTGATGCAAACCCAGAGGAAGCACCAGGAAGAGGTGAAGACCCTGAGGGAGGTCTGGCAGGGTCAGGTTGAAGAGCTGCAGAAGCAGATGGCTGAGCGAGAGATACAGTTCGCCAAGAGGGAGGAGGTGTCCATCCGTCAGGTGGTCTGCCTGACATTGCGCTATGAAAGCGAGATGGCCGATATCTACAAGCAGCTGGACCACACGGCAAATGAGGGGGCCTGGCTGCAGATGGAGCTGGACAAGACCCGGAAGGAGCACCTGCAGCTGCAGGTCAAGAATAGAGAAAATGAAACAGAGTTAAACCTTGCTCTGAAACAGATGACGGACATGGAGGCGCAACTCAACTCCAAAGAAGTTGAATTAGCAGCCGCACTGAGTGGGAAAAGAAATAAAGAAGGACAGGAACAAAGACGCTACCAGGACATGGGACAAGCTGCTAAAGTGGTTCAGTCGGGCTATCAATCCTACCTCCTAACCAAGCAAGCTGTACGTTCCTATACGTACCTTCAATGCTGTTGCAATATTACGATTTGCTATAAAGATGAAGTGGGAGAAAGAAATTCCAAGGCTAAAAGAGAAACGGTCACAAAAGGAGACCAGGGAAAGTAAACTCAATGCCCTCACTGATAACACAAGGGAAGGAGAAAGAATTGACTTTGATTGTGCTGCTGTTATTCCAGAAACAGATGGGCACCTTCCTGAGAATACTGAGAATATTGTCCCTGATCTGGGATTCAAAAATCCAGATCCTCAATTTCATGTATGTTGTCCAGATGATTATCAAACTAGTGAACACACCCAGGCCACCACAGAAGATGTTTTAGCCAAGTGGGTAGCAGTTCATGAAAACACAAACTTGATGAAAAATCCTGATGACATTGTTAATATGGACTACGCTTATACAGAGGCAATTAGGTCTCCAAAACCTAAAGGCCTGGTAATGGCCCGAAAAGGGAAATCAAAGATTTCTGATGAGAGGAGACATCTCAGTAAGAAGAGCCTAGAAGGTTCAAAGATTGACAAGAAAAAGCGACTAAGGTCAACGCTGCGCCTGAATAGTTCCAGATCTCGCCACTCTGGACCACAGTGTGGAGCCAAGGAGAATCCAGTCCGAGTGTCTCGTCAGTCGCTGAAGAAACAGTCCAGTCATTTGCAGGCTACAGTGGGTGTTGAAATAAAGTCAGAGGATGTAATGGACTGGAAGTCAAAAAAAAAAAATGTTTGGGGAACTGACCGATATTTGTTTTTATTACACGTGTGAACTATGTCACGGACACTTAACTTTGCAAATAAGCTAGTGTAGTTATGCTATATTAGGCATCTAGAATAAGCATTTTGTAACTATTGCAATGTGTGCTAGACATTTATTTTTCAAAATAGTTCCCTAATAGAGAGCAACAAAATATGTTTGCCGTGGAAAAAAAGTTCATATTCGGGTCATGTGAATGCTTAATATTGTACTGAGGAGTTAGCTCAAGTATTTCAGGTAGGACGCTCACCCCAGTGAGGTCCATGGCCGCTCACCTCAGTAGGTGTGAGCTGGGGAGGGGGATATGTGACATAGTCCAAAGATGTTAGGCAGCTTTCTGCCCCCTTTTAGGTCAGAAAGTGCAGGAATAGTTAAAAATGATCCATTCCACAGCTTCACATTAACTCAGGCTGCTGGATGGAAAATCCAGACCACAGATTACAATGGCTTTAGTTCTCCCTCACCTGCTCTTCTAATCACATGCACAGGTATTTAGAGCAGAGAGGTTTTGCATTTCACTCTCCCTCTCCTTAGAGCCTGGGGGCTGGGGGTGTCGCTGCTCCCCTGAATCCAGTTCGGGGTGGACGGCCCCTTCAAGTATCACAGTACCAGAGGATTTGCCTGGACACTTGGGACCGAGTTCCCACCACGAACAGATAAGACAAACAAATCTTTATTGCTGTATCTAAAAGACTATGCTTTATCTAGTGACCCTAAATGAGAGTGCATTCTTTTAAACTGGGGAACCAGGTTAGTTGGCCCAGCAGCAGTTAGAGGCTGATTCTGATGTGTAGTTAGATCCCTGAATGGGATAGGATTTGGTTTATTTTATTTGGTTTGGTTCTGAAAAGTGACACTGTGTGAAATGCTATAACACTGATATGAGTAAACCGCTGAATGAAAATGTCTGAGTGCCTCTAACCTACACATGTTAAAGCTGCAGTACCTTACTTGGATGAAAATAAAGCAGGCAGAAGCCTGAGTTAAGCAACGTAATACTTTGCATGTTCCTGTTTGTTGTATAATTAACCCTAGATGACTGTGTCGGGAAGAACCCAGACAGACGTCAGTGCTACAAAAGAGGGGCGTTTGTCACAACATGTATATTTACGCACTGTACCGTATATAAGTTTTTCTGGATGTGCACTGAGCTTTGTCTGTGTTTTATGTTATGTCTCTGGTTTTAAGTACTATTGCTGGGAATATTGTCAAAGTAAAAAAAAAAGCTTATACACTAATGCAGTTTTTCCCAACTCCAGTTTTCAGGGAACCCCAACAGGTAAGGTCTTAAGGATATTCCTGCTCTAGCACAGGTGGGTCAATCAGCGGTTCAGTCATTTTGATTGACCCACCTGTGCTGGAGCAGGAATATCCTTAAGACCTGACCTGTTGGGGTTCCCTGAGGACTGGGGTTGGGAAACACTGCACTAATGTGTGATAGCCATTATTTTTTAAGTGAATAGCATCAATAAATCAATAATGGCTATCACTGCTTTGCACAAACACCATTGATTCTTTATACAATCTACAAATTCATATCTAACAAGATATAAGCATACGCTTATATGGCTTCGTGTTAAAATTGATAAGAAACAAAAGGTGACACTGTGTGCTCATTTGCATGTCATTTCCCAGAATCCCTGGCTGCAGTGGAAGCACTGTATGCTAAGAGATAATGGTGAAAAGCAGGGTTGCAGACCTGTCTGAGACATGTGACTGTCTCACAAATTATATTTTTATTTTCTATCTAAAAATAATGCTACTGCTATGTAGTAATATTATATATTAACTTAAAATATGCTGAAATGTTGGAAATGCAGAGATGTGTTATAAACCTGGCCCTTGTTTCCCCCCACCAAATTACAAATCATATCACACACAAGTATGTTCTGTAGATCATGAATTATGGTACACTTAAAATGATGTAAGCACATGCAATGCAAAAAAACAACAACAAAACCATGTTCATTTAGAGGGTTATTCCCTTTTTCGGAAGGATCGAGCAAATAGAATGTCCAGCCCCATACTGTCACTGTCCAGGACACTGCTCTGACCCCCTTTGTGCCCCTTGGTCAGGTTAAGAGTAACTGTCTTGCTCCTACTGTTTCATCCCACTATCAAAGTCATAGGGACCAAAGGTTCCAGTGGGCGGGTACTTGAAAAGCTGGTCAAGCACTACAAGTAGATATCCCATTCTTTTCCCAGTTGGAAGAGTAAGATTATTTGTCGCTGTCACCAGTGGGTGATATGGGTTCTGATTGTATATGGTTATATGTACTATCGTAATGTATGACCTGTAATATTATCTTGCAGGTTCCTGACTGAAGGATGGTGCAATAAATTTTGTCCCTAGCGAGGGCGTTGAGAATTTCACCCATGGGAGAGTGTAACAGGGTATGTCTCTTTCTACCTGTCTTTCCCCCTGTTATGCAAGTCCCTGCTAGCTGCAGGCAGTAACAGGTTAAATCTGTGGGCTTGTGACCCCCCTTGTGCTCCTCTTTGATGGACAGGAGTGCAGTGGTGACTCATTCCCTGTGTAAGACTATCAGGGATAGGTATAGACTATTAGGGCTGGGACCCGCTGCGCCCGGTGGCGCGGGCGGCCGCGTGAGCGCAACTCACTATTGCTGTTTAGCCTCACGATCCGGTCCCAGTCCCTCCTCACTGCCAACTAACTACGTACTGTGACGCGTCAGCCAGCAGGGGATACCAGAGAATTGTGTTCCCGTGCGGTGACGCGTCACATGGTACGCGAGTCAGCCAATGGGGAGGAGGGGAGGGAAGGAGCTAGATGGGAGGCGCCTTGGGCGGTGAGCAGGGAAGGAGCTGCAGGTTAAAGTGTGTGTGTGTGTGTGTATATGTATGTGTGTGTATGTATGTGTATATGTGTGTGTGTGTGTGTGTGTGTGTGTGTGTGTGTGTGTGTATGTATGTGTGTGTATGTATATGTGTGTGTGTGTGTGTATGTGTATATGTATATGTGTGTGTGTGTGTATGTGTGTGTGTATGTATGTGTGTGTATGTATGTGTGTGGGGGGGTGGACGGCACCACGATCAGATCCCGCCCCCCTCCCTCCCACTCCCGCCCCCCTCCCTCCCACTCCCGCCCCCCTCCCTCCCGCTCCGGCTCCCGGCTCCCTACAGACCGCATATCGCAGTCAGTGTCTGTCAGCGCCCCACCTGTCTGCAGTGCGGGCACGCTGACTGAGGGAGCGGGGCCTTAGCCTGTCCCTTCTGCTTCCTGTATGAGAGGCAGAGCCAAAACTGATAGTCCTGGTTCTGCTCCTCAGGGGGTAAGGTAGCTAAGGAGGGGATCTTGGGGCCTCAAGCCTCTTGGATCTGATCCAGAGAGAGAGAGCAAGCAAGCGAGCATGGAGGAATGTGGTGTCCACAGTAAAGACCAGTTCATTATACCTTGTCTGAGCCTGGAGTCATTCATAGGGGAAAGAAGATGCCTATGGGGACCCATTCTGTCCCTGGCAGGATCCTCATAGGATGTAGGAGCTGCACCAGTGAACCAAAAGCTGAAGCCTGACCTGTTGCCATTCCCCAGTACCACCGACGGAGAATCAAACCTCCTGTGAACAGGTATGCACCACATCTCACCCCTGTAACTACCAAACCTCCCGGGGGGTGGGGGGGCAGGAAGAGGTGTTTCACCAGTTTAATATCACAAATGCAGTTTTTATCCCTTTGATCACTCCCAGCAGGGCATTGCATCTGGCAACGAGAAGGTTAATCGCGGTGCCTCAAAAATGAGGTCTCAATGTATCTTTCCTAGTAAAATATCTCATTAAAAAAGATATGTAGAATCTGACACTAAAAAGCAAGGCAAACTGCCTCTGCTAGCCAAAGAAGAGCAGAATTATTAAAAATAAGGCTTTAGTAACTAGCATCCTTTGTACTGGAGGAAGCAGCTGTCACCAATCCAATCAGTATCTGCAAAATCGCCCACACAGAACTGGCATGTGGGAGGTTACACAGGTCCGTGACATGGGCTGCTTCTGGCTTAGGAAGCACAGTGGCAAATGTCCAGAAAGCCTGTATAAACTCACCATTGTTAGCAGGTTCCAGGTGGGGTTTTCAGTTTTCTACCTTAATTCTAGTTTTGGCTGTATAAATCAAGCTTCTTCTGGGTGATCCTCCTGCTGTATAAATGCTTTATTGGCAGTTTTTCATGTCATGCTTTTCTATGCTTTGTATTTTTTTATTATTTAGTTCATCCACTTTTAGTAAAACATACTACACTATATAATATTTTTTCTTAAGAAATGTTTCCATTAATGTGAAGTTGCGCTTTTTCCCCCTTTAAAAAAAAAGTTTCATGAGCAAGCTCTGTAGCATAAGGGGTTGCACTATTATGCTAAAAAAAAAAGTTTTGGTCATTTGTTTAGCCGTTTGTGCTGTCTATATTATCACTAACCTGTGTGTGCCTTGTATATACCTGTTCAAACGGGGTCGGCCCCAGGTAAGACAGGATGCAGGAGGATGCAGACAGGAGCAGTTTCCCTCTCACCTGAGTTAAGGAGGGGGACCTGGCTATATACTCCCCCTGGTGGAGATCTCAACGGCCCCGCTTGAGACCAACCTATGTACAGGCACTTATATAATGAAAAGGGCATAACATATACAACTTAACTCTGTACAATAAACATTCTAAACAATATTGAATATTTCAGTGAGCAAGGTCATTATAGATACAAACCAGCTCCGAGACAGCTGCTGAGACTCATAGAGACTTGCCCCTAACGAATCATATGTCATTCTCTTTGGAGGGCATCTCACTCTTTGACTCCAACAAGCCTTTTCTCTGCCATCTTCTTGGTTCGAGAGTCTACCATCGGCTTGAGGCCCTGGCCCTCTCATAAGGCGTGACTCTTGAGCTACATAGTCTCTAGTAGGAATGAAACTTGGACTCGTTGGATCAAGAGGTCGACTTGTTGTAGCCGCTGGGGAGGGTGCATATATGACAGGCCTATTATCCACTACTTCTTCTCGTGGTGCCCATCAGTCACAGTGGGTATCTAAGAAAGTACCTTCCATTGGATCTGTGTTCTCTTCTATTAAAGCCTCCGGGGCTCCAAAGGAATCTTCCTGCTCTGGTGAAGGTATTACAGCAGAGGGTTCAGTATCACCCCCCCCCCCCCATACTTGGGGAATTGGTACCAAATGATTTTGGTGCCAGACCTTTATTTGGCCCTCTGAGTCCCTGATGCAGTAGATGGGAAGCTTAGGCATCTGTGATTCCACCTTGAAGGGAGCCTCTCGCCATCAGTCGGCCAACTTGTGCTTCCCCGGTATTCCCAGGTTCCGTAGAAGGACCGTGTCTCCGGGCTGAAGCTCCCGATACCGTACTTTTCAATCGTACCGCTGCTTGTTCTGGTTTAATTTGTCGGCAGCTTCTTGTGCCAAGCGGTATGCCTTCTGGAGGCTGTCTTTCAGCCGCTGCACATACTTGTAGTGGGTCATGTGTTGTACCTCGTCAATAGACTCTCTCAGCCGGATATCCACCGGTAGTCTAGCCTCCCGACTGAACATCAGGAAATAGGGTGAATAACCTGTAGACTCGTGCCTGGTGCAATTATAGGCGTGCACCATGTTCCACGTGCTTGTCCATCTGGCCTTCTCTGAGTCCTTCAGTGCCCAGCATATCCAGTACAGTTTGGTTGAACACTTCTGGAAGGGCATCTCCTTCAGGGTGGTAGAGACTTGTGCGAGACTTCTCAATACTGAGCAGCTTTAGGAGTTCTTTGATCAGCTCGCTCTCAAAGTTCTTCCCTTGATCGGAGTGCATCCGATTTAGGTAACCCGTAATGTATAAAGTATTTCTCCCACAGTATTTTGGCTATTGTAAGAGCTTTCTGGTCCTTGGTAGGGAATGCTTGAGCGTATTGGGTGTAATGATCTGTCACTACAAGAAAGTTCCCGATACCCTTAGAGTCTTACTCGATGCAGAGAAAATCCATACAGACCAGGTCCATGGGACCAGAGCTCATTATGTGGCCCATTTGGGGCTGCGCGTGTAGGCAGGGTTTTCTGCTGTATGCACCGCTGTCACCTGGTGCTCCAAAGATTCTTGCATCTTGGGCCAGAACCACTGATCCGTTATAAGCCCGAACGTTTTGTCCACTCCCAGGTGTATGTGTTCATCGTGTAGGGATCGTAGGACCTGGTAATGCAACCTTCTGGGCAGGACTAGTTGTCTCCTATCAGGGTGGTTGTGATAGGAGATGACTCGGTAAAGGAGACCATGGTCTATTTGAAACTTGTCCCATTCCCTCATGAGAATAGCGACCATGTCTGCGGGTGCACACTTCACTAAGGAAGGGTTATTTTCTTGGATGGCCTGGCGTATGGCTTTAGCCACTGGCTCTCGTATCTGGTGGACCACTAGCTCCTTCCAGCTCAGTATGGTATCTTGGGTTACGGACATACCTTCGGGTGGCAGTATGCTGCAGGGAGTGCCTTCGACTGACATCCCAAGGAGTTCACTACTGTGAGTTCGAAAAAGGTGGCTCTATCCTCCCCTATCGCCGCTGTGGAGCACATTGCCCGAAACCCAGGGCCAGGAATCTCCTACCACTCGCCATAGTCCGATGTGGAACTCAGGCCAGGCCTTCTGGACAGGGCATCGGCTCTGACATTCAAGGGACCGGGCTTGTACATCAGAGTAAACTAATAAGACAGAGCCGCTATCCACCTATGGCTGGTGGTGCCCAACTTGGCGGAGGTCAAGATGTGTGTCAACGGGTTGTTGTCAGTTCGCACCTCGAAGGAGACCGTATAGATAAACTACATAATTATCTACTACAGCCCACTTGAGAGCTAGAACTTCCAGTTTGTAGACTGGCTAGTTCTGTTCACTGGGGATCAGACTGTGGCTGACATAGGCTACTGGCCGGAAGCCCGCATGGTATTTCTGGTTTAATACGGCTCACAGCCCGTTGAAGTTGACGTCCACGTGCAGGACGTACGGTTGTTCTGCATCTGCATAGGCCAAGACAGAAGCTTCGGTGAGGCTTTTCTTAAGCTCCACAAAAGCCTTCTCACAGGCAGAAGTCCACTTGTCCCTGAACGGTGTTCGCGGGGATACTAATTTTTGCCGAGGTTCTTCCGGGTAGATTTTCAACAGATTGTTGAGGACTTTGACCTTGCTGGAGTATCCCCCTACAAATCTTCGTTAATAGCCGCAAAACCCCAGGAAGGATCGTAACTCCATCCCGTTCTTTGGTCTGGGCCAGTTCACTACTGCTTCGACCTAAGCGGGGTTGGTAGCCACCCCTTCTGCGGACACGATGTGGCCCACATAGGTGACTGAAGTGCAGCAAAAGCGGCATTTGTCTAGAGATAACTTCAGACCTTCCTTCCTAGTCTGTCCAGGACCTTCAGAAGACGTTCTTCGTGCTCCTCTAGTGTCCGTCCGAACACAATATCGTCCAGATAGACCAGACATTCTTGGGGGTTCATGTCCCCGATAGTCCTTTCCATTAGTCTCTGGAAACTTGCAGGTGCACCACAGGTGCCTTGGGGCATTCGGGTGAACTGATAAAACCCGAGGGGGCAGACAAACGCTGTCTTCTCCTGGTCTTCAGGGTTCATGGGTACCTGATAGCACGCTGAACCACTGGCTGCTAGATAATGCACTGAGGATCTCTTCAATCCGCGGCAGAGTATACTGATCGGGGACTGCGATTCATGGTGCGGTAATCCACACATGAGCCAGGGATTCCACTTGCTCAACGGGGTATACTTGACCCAGGGCTTGACCGGCGTCAAACCGGTTAGCTTGAGGCAAGATGTTCTGATAGACACTGTGAACTGACGAGGGAGCGAGGACTTCCACTCCTTCATTTCTAGCACCACTTTGACCTCTTTCTTTGCATCCTCTTCGGGAGTGGTTTCTAGGGGAAAATACCAGTCTGTGTCATCCTGACCCGGATAGTTAGGTACAGCGGCCATGTGTCTCACTCCCCCTGATGGAATCTCTGTCAACCCCTTTTCCAGAGCCTCCCGAGCAGAGATTCAATAACACTCTTCCTTGAAGACCAGATGAATCCGTAGGGACGATAAAGGTAGTTCTCGGGCGTCTTGAAGGAAGGCCCAGATCAAGGATCACACTACGTTCACGTTGGTCCCTAATATGATGGGGGAATTTGGATGTTCCCGGGGTTCAGAGAATACCAAGGCTTCCACCTCCATTGGGTGGGTTTTGTTGGTATTAAGCTGCGGTATATCCAACCGTACTTGAATCACGCCGTCAATGGGGTATTCTTCACTACTGAGGCCCAACAACTTAATTTTCTCAGTTGACGGCATAGGCAGATGCTTGAAATGTAAGTCATAAAATGGCCGGTAGATGATGATCACTTGAGAGCCAGTGTTCAGCAATGCGGAGGTGTAGATTCCCTCCACTAGGACTCGTATTATGGCTGCAGGTCCTACTCGAGTGCAGGCCTCTGGTTGGGGCTCCTTCTGAGGACTAGGCGCAGGGACACTCTCCGAGGATGTGGACAGCTGTTCCACCGAGCGAACGATGAAGGCCATGGCTCCAGGGGTGGAAGTTGTTGTCTTTGGGCACTCCCGTGCAAAGTGGCCTTCTTTATGGAAGGTATAGCAGCGGTTACCACTTATTGCACTGGGACCAGGATTGGAAGCCGAGCTCCGAGGTGTCTGAGGGGTCTGTCGTGGAGGACCCTGGGGGGTACTTTCCTCAAGGTTCTCCTTCATACTAGGCTTCTTGGATCAAGTTGCCTTACTCTCTCCTTTGGAAGATTCCCGAGACATATTGGGAGTATGGAACTGCAGGATAGTCTCTTGATCTTGTATTCGATCCATCAGATCTTCAAAATGTGGAGGATTTTCTGTAGAGCTAGTGTGTAAGCGACTCTCCCAGCAGGAATTGCTTCGTTCGGAATTCATCAAGCTCAGACACTCGAGTGACCTTCTTATTGATCAGGGTTCACAGTGCCAGTTGCAGCCATTGGAGGAACTCCAATAATTCTTCCCCCTCCCTTTGTTTGAGGGTGTGGAACTGGGCCAGTAAAGTGATTGGGTCATTCTTAGTGCCATAGGCTATAGTCAAGGCCAGGATTAGAGTTTGGGCATCAGCTTCCACATGACCCTCGCGATACAGTCGCACTAAATTGGCAGCTGGGGGGCGCAGACACTCTACGATCTTCTGTCTCTTTACTGCGTCAGAGCAAGACCATTCTGGCAGCACTTGTACCGCATTGTCCCTCCACTCTTCAAACTCTTCCTCTCCCAGCGGCATAGGCCACACGCCAGAGAAAGCTTTTAGCTTGTGAAAATGATGGGCTTGGGATAACTGCGCAATTTTCAGTAAGACTTCCTCTACATCAGAGCCTTCAGACGAACGGCGACTGCGACAAGCCGACCGGCAGCTGTGGGCTAACTCTGGACTAGCTTCATTCTTTTTGGGGCTGTCTGCGGTAGCTCAAATGCTAGCCCGGGACTAAAATCTTCTATCCTTATTGGGAGATCAGGGTATATGAGCAGGCACCCCCCCGGCGGGGTTCCTGGAAAATGCAAGGCCCAAGGCATCATCTTCGCTTATCTTGTCGCTGGTGGCCACAAGAACTACTCCATCTGTAGGTCCCATTTTTGGCCTAGGGATCAGGCCGTGGCTAGCCCAGGAAAGCGCCTCAAGGATGGGCATTCTTGATGTGGGGGAATGGTGCCTGATGGGGAGACTCATGGAGCTTCACGGCCCACTTACTGTTTGGATGGTACAAACATGGCTGCCTATAATTTGGATTCTATTTCTCTCAGGCACCCCAGGTCTGGATCTCAGCAGCGCCTCCAAATGTAGCCCCCTTTTCTAAAACCTAAAGGAAAGACGCGGGCGACTATGCGTGCTGCTGTACCTGTATGCTCACAGGAGGCTTAAGCCTCTGCTTCTGGGAGCCTGGGGTGAGTTCTATCTCCTTGCGTGCAGCGCCTCCACCTATGAGGGATCCCAGCGTTGGCAGGATAACCCCTCACAGGAACCAATACAACCACAGTAAGCAATAACACAACACAGTGTATATAACTGATCTTTACTGTACACAATACGAAATACATATAACACACACTAATAGGTAACAACAGAATAGTGCAGTGACCCCAAACACTGAGTGGTTCCCCCAAAGTTCTTAATGGCACCAGTGGCACCAATAACTCCTGGTGTCCGTCACAGCAATCCCACCCAAAAGTGAGGTACGCTACCCCCTGTGAATGTTGGCGCACGTTGGGTATGTGCCTGGGTACTCCAGAACTCAGGTGCAGCTTGCAGACCTGGACTGAAGGTCACAAGCAGCAGGGCCTCCGATAGTAATTCACCTCTCGCCTCGTGGTGAGAGCTCCAGCCTGGTCGCAGATTGCCATGTGGCCGTCCGCCCACCAGCGCAGCAATAATAATAAGGGGGAAGAGTCCCTATCTGGGGCCTTCCGTGCAACACTGATCTCAAGTGGCTCAGGGCCTGACTGGGGCCTAAGGTGCAAAGTCTACGCCTAGTCCTGGACACTACCGTCATCTTTCGCTCCTCCGTCAGGACTGCCTCACGTGCTCCCCTCACACGGAGGATATCCTGTCCCTCTCACTGCCAGAATCCAACTGTCTGGAATCGGCCATGTGGTTGTCCCTCTCCCTAAGGATTCTGGGACATGTAGTCGAATCGCTGTATATGCAGAGCCATTCTAAGATGGCCACCGCACTCCTGATACTGCTAGGATGACCAGGCGTCCAGGTTTTGCTGGGACAGTCCCGTTTTTTTCTGTCCTATCCCGGTTGCGGGTCTGTTTTGAAAATGTCCTGGTTTATGTCCCTGGTCCTGGTTTTTAGATGCGGCGGCGTGCGCGAGGCGGTAGCAGTGAGGAGGATGCGCAGCCGGTGAGTATTTTGAATGGTAGAATGAATGCCGGGGGTTGGGCTTTAGACTACAAAATGCCGGGCCGCAGGGGATTGGATGAAGGAGGATGTCAGGGGCGGGGCTTTGTAAAAAGCCGGGCCGCAGAGGATTGGTTGGAAGTCAGAGGATGCCGGGGGCGGGGCTTTGTATTGGGGGCGGATGTAGTGAGCAGAGCACACTGAGCTGCTTCTCAGTGTGTGTGTGTGTGTGTGTGTGTGTGTGTGTGTGTGTGTGTGTGTGTGTGTGTGTGTGTGTCATAGGAGGAGAGGAGGGAGAGATATGAGGAGGGAAGGGGGAGATATGAGGAGGGGAGGGGAAGGTATGAGGAGGGATGGGGGAGATATGAGATATGAGGAGGGGAAGGTATGAGGAGGGATAGGGGAGATATTATGAGATATGAGGAGGGGAGGGGGAGGAGATATGAGGAGGGGAGTTATGAGGCAGTGAGGGGAGATATGATATGAGAAGGAGATACGGGGCGGGGAGGAGGAGATGTGAGGATGTTGAGGGGAAATATGAGGAGGGGAGGAGGAGATATGAGGAGGGGAGGGGGAGAATAGAATGCAAAAAAATGAAACACCGTTACAGATGTGATGAAACTTACTGTCCCCGGCACCGTGGACGAAAAAGCAAAAGTCCTCGCCACTGGGGACAGTGCCTGCGGGGAGCGATTGCAGCCCGAGAACACTAGGGCTACGGCCCCGCTGCCTACACTGCATGCATGTCTGCCAGGCTGGCGGTGCGTGCAGCCGTGTCCCCCTGTCTGCAGTGAGCTACAGGGGGGGCGTGACGGGGGAGTGACGGGGGCGCGGCCGTGATATCACCCGTCAGGTTCGCCCTCATTGGCTGAACCGCCGGGGGGCGTGGTCTAGCGTTCCGTCGCGAGTCCTGATCTCAATTCTCCTGATAGCACGAGAAACTGTCGGCGCAGCGCGACGGCCACCCCTCGCAGCTAGCCCGGCCCCATTGTGGGGCGGCTTTTGACCCTGCAGCGTCCGCCACAGCGGGGACCTGGCCTAATGCTTCGAGTTGTGGGGTTGTGTGGGGGTCATGCTTCTGAATGAGACCCCCGCAGCGTTAAATCCTTCCATGCCAGACAGTCTGAAAGAGCTGTGCAGAGAGAAGCAGTGTCTCTCCGTGTCTCCCGGAGCAGCTTTGTCTCCCCGAGAAGGTAAGAAGCAGTAATAAGCAATCTGTCCAGCCTTGTGATGAGAACTACAAAGTATCAATGCCCTAGGTACTCATCCCAAGGGGTGAGTGGGCAAGGAAAAGCCCCCTGTGAACATGCACTCCTTGAGTAAGGATAATACAGAGTAAATGCCTGTAAGGTAAATGGTGAGGTTAAAATCAATGTATTCAGTCCATAGACTATTTACAAATAAATAGGACACTTGTACATGTACAACAAAAATATATCTCCAAAATATGACCCTATAAAATCACACACCAATGTGGTAACTGGAAGGATAGGGTATTGTCTCCCCCCCCCCCGTGGCAGAATATACAACTGCAGTCCCTATATCCAATTTTCATACACCAGTAACAAACAGTGGAAAGCTGCAGCGAGGCCACAATAGCGTGTAGCTGGAACGCCGCCAGCAATAACCACAATGCATATGTCAATATGGTATATATGTGGATGGGGATTGAGAGATCCCAAGGGAAAGGGAAGAAAGATAAAAACACAGACGCTGGGTGACAGGTGACTGGAAGGAGTTAATCGATCCAGTACAGATCCTGCTGGATAGGCAACACAACAGCAGCCTTGCACAGTGGATAGACAGTAGATCGACAAGAATACTAATGACCTATACTATCCCTATTTGTAGGGCCGTGGGTGAACGGACAGGTAAATAGGGGAGTATAGTTAGTACATCCCTAGTAGTAACATTAGACTAGTTGGAGTAGTGCAATGCACCCATGCTAGCCATTGCGGACCCTAGATAGCTGTGGGTGCAATGTACCTAATATTGGTGGATAGTGTGCACTATGATCGAGTACACACAATACTCTCCCTAATCAACAGTAGTAGATATTAGAAATATCAAAACATAACAATGACCCTATATCTAGTGTAATAAAGGGATGCTAATGGCCTGTTATGTCCCTGCTGCTAGGGGCAAGGTGAGCGGACAGGAAGCTGGGTGATTATAACCAATACATCCCTAGGTGTTCAATTAAACTAATTGGAGTAGTGTAATGAATCTACACTGGCCACTATAAATCCCGCATAGCACTGTGTATGATAGTGTGCCTCATATTGCTGGAGGATGTGTAGTGAATAGCCCACACAATATGCATTGTGGTTATTGCTGGCGGCGTTCCACCTACACGCTATTGTGACCTCGCTGCAGCTTTCCACTGTTGCTGGTGTATGAAAATTGGATTTACAGGGAGTGCAGTTGTACATTCTGCCACCGGGGGGAGACAATACCCTATCCTTCCAGTTACCACATTGGTGTGTGATTTTATAGGGTCATATTTTGGAGATATATTTTTGTTGTACATGTACAAGTGTCCTATTTATTTGTAAATAGTCTATGGACTGAATACATTGATTTTAACCTCACCATTTACCTTACAGGCATTTACTCTGTATTATCCTTACTCAAGGAGTGCATGTTCACAGGGGGCTTTTCCTTGCCCACTCACCCCTTGGGATGAGTACCTAGGGCATTGATACTTTGTAGTTCTCATCACAAGGCTGGACAGATTGCTTATTACTGCTTCTTACCTTCTCGGGGAGACAGAGCTGCTCCGGGAGACACGGAGAGACACTGCTTCTCTCTGCACAGCTCTTTCAGACTGTCTGGCATGGAAGGATTTAACGCTGTGAGGTTCTCATTCAGAAGCATGACCCCCCACACCCTGCAGCATTAGGCCAGGTCACCCTGGCTACTGCAGCGCCCGCTTAAGTTATTCTTACTCAAGGAGTGCATGTTCACAGGGGGCTTATCCTTGCCCACTCACCCCTTGGGATGAGTACCTAGGGCATTGATACTTTCTTGTTCCCATAACCATCCCTCAGTGCCCCCTGAGTTATTATTACCTTTGGAGGCTGAGCGGGTCTCTTCATTTCTGTTGTTACAACCTTTTGATGATGTAGATGCCCGAATATGGATATCTACGTCACAAGGGGGAACACTAGAGGACCATATTCAGTCATCTACATCAGGGGTGAAAACAAGTTCAGGAAAAAAGAAGCGGTGCAACTCCCACGCAGGTATAGACACAGACCAGGGTAAGGACACTCAAGTGTAGGCTTTATTGACACCCGACAGCCCCAAAAACCATGACGCGTTTCGCACGGTACACCATGCTTTGTCAAAGAGATGTTCTACACTTGAGTGTCCTTACCCTGGTCTGTGTCTATACCTGCGTGGGAGTTGCACCGCTTCTTTTTTCCTGAACTTGTTTCCACTCAACAAGCAGGAGCACACCGGATCAGCCACAAGTCATGCTACATGAACAGTGAGTACAAACACTTATTAGGTCCTTGACCCATATAAGACTTACCTCATTCAAGAGGCTATTGGGGGGACCGTCACACCACTGGTTGGATATGTGTATCATTCAATATTGACGGCTGTTCATCAAGCAGATTTTACTATTGCTTTGGTCAGCATTGAGAAGCGCCACTAGGGGGTGTGAGACTCCCATTTTCCCTACAATCAGGGGTGAGCAAACTTTTTATGCCGAGCCCACCTTTTCATCCATGAAATTTCTCGCCCCCCCCCCCCCTGCCTGATGTAATCAAAATCACATGACGTCAGCGTACGTGAGCTGGTTCAGCCAATGAGGGCGAACCAGCTTTGTGACGCATCCCCCACGCGTCTACAATCTCCTGCAGCCAAGTTCACAAATCGCTTGGGCTGCAGGCGTGCACGCAGGCAGTATACTGGTATTGGATCACTGTTTATTTTATTGTTGGCTGGCATCTGGTAATGTTTTTTTTTCTGGTGCACGAAGGCAATCCATTTGAGGGGGCATTCATCCACCTCTTTGCTACCTCCCTTCCCTCTCTCGTCCCCCTTCTTTTCCCCTCCCTTTTTCCCTTCTCTCGTTTGCTTTCCCCAGTATCATCTACTCCTACCTACCAGTTTCATGTATTATTTATTTATTCCCGTTTTAAATGTTGCCCAGGGATCAGGGACCTCCATAACCAAACTCAAGGGGGGTACTGATGAATCTCCCCTGATGATCAATACTCCGAAGTGACCCCCCTGACCCAAAGAAGAACCCTCAGCCCCCCAAAACTCATCCTCCCAAGCCCCTCAATTCTGCCATCTCTGCCTGACCTTCATCCCTCCGTTTAGCCATTGTCTCTCCCTCCCACCAGTGTCTCTCTCTCTCTCTCACCTTCCCCCCAGTGTCTCTCTCTCACCTCCCCCCAGTGTCTCTCTCTCACCTTCCCCCCAGTGTCTCTCTCTCTCATCTTCCCCCCAGTGTCTCTCCCTCTCCCCCCAATATGTCTCCCACCTCTCTATGTCTCTTTCTCCCCCTCCCCTCAATATGTCTCCCACCGCTCCATGTCTTTCTCTCCCCCTCCCCCCAATGTGTCTCCCACCACTCCATGTCTCTCTCTCCCCTCCCCTCAATATGTCTCCCACCGCTCCATGTCTCTCTCTCCCCCTCCCCTCAATATGTCTCCCACCTCTCCATGTCTCTCTCTCCCCCTCCCCTCAATATGTCTCCCACCTCTCCATGTCTCTCCCTCCCCCTCCCCTCAATATGACACACAATCTCTCTCTCTCCCCGCACGCAGCCTGCGCCCCCCTAACTAATCTTGCGCCCCACAGTTTGCGCACCGCTGATCTATATCATCAAGAGTCCGGGCAGAGGTCTGCAGAGAGACTGCGTCTGTCAGACTCCTCTGCGCAGCTCGACCAGGCTCATCGGCCTGATAGCTGATGGGTTTGAAGGATTAACATTATGGCGGTGCTGTTCAGAAGCATGAACCCCTACTGCGTTAATCCTTACTGTTTTCTGTGCCGCAATCAGGCGCGGTCACGGTACCCTAAGCGTTTGCAGCGCTGAAAACAGCAAGGTTGGTCACATCTGTATGGAATAAACTGGAGAAAAACAACGGCACCAGATTTATCAAAGAAAAGGCTCCCCAGTGAAGCGATGAGATTTCTAGCCTTGATAATCCGGGCGCTGTGTTTTTGCGTCAGTTTTGCCAGGTTTCGCAGCGGGGAGACTTTGACACGTAGCACCCACAGTGTGCTTATTTCCATGCTATGATCTAGAAGTTGTGCCTGCAATTTACCCACTGTAGTACAGGTGACTAATGTGGGTACTAACCTCTGTAGGTAGAGCTTACTTCCTTTGCTCCAGTTTCATGCAAAGTGGCCAGTCCCACTTAGTTCTGTGGGGTCTAATAGGGTTCTCAGTTCAAGCCACAAGGTCTCTGCAACTATAAGGAGATCAACATGCTGTGTGGTACCACAAGTCCATCGCACAGTCTCTCTACTTGGCCAGTCATCACCTCAGGCACTTCTTGCTTGATCTCTAGTGTACCTATGGCCCCTTTCAGTGAGATCGTATATCAAATCACAGAAGGAGAGTCGGTCGCGAGCTTCAAAGGGGCATGTTGTGTCCGATTTAAAAACTAAGAACAGTGAGGCATGCTGTTTAGAAGGCATGCGGTCTGCTAGGCCTCAGCATACCATACGCAGACACCAGGCCTGGCATGACCCAAGGAAAGTCTGTATTTTTATATGTATTGGGGTGCTTAGGGGTATTTTTTATATGTATGGGGGGGCTTGGGGGTATTTTTATATTTTTATATGTATTGGGGGGCTTAGGGGTATTTTTATATGTATTGGAGGGCTTAGGGGTATTTTTATATGTATTGGGGGGCTTAGGGGTATTTTTATATGTATTGGGGTCTTGGGGGTATTTTTATATGTATTGGGGGGCTTGGGGGTATTTTTATATGGGTTGGGGTATTTATTATATGTATTGGAGAGGGCACTTTGCCCCCACCCCCTGGGAGATGTGTATCTATGGTGTGTGTAGGGTGCAATACCTGATGGCTCACAGGAGGACTGACCCTCCGCTGCTGGGAGCCTGGGGTGTATCCTGGAACGATGCTCTGTAGCGCCTCCACCTCTACGATGTAGAATGACCCAGTCACAGGACAAAGCAGAACAGTTTACTAATGCAACTAATATAGTTACACCAGGCCTTGCACGGCCGTACCTTCCAATACTCTGCCCCCTCTCAATGGAGTCACTGTCCCCCATAGTACCTAGGGGCCCTTGGGCACCCAACCAACTCGGTGTCCACAAGGTCAATCCCCCCACCCAATGTGTGGTAAAGGGTTGCCCATTAATGTGTAAAGGTGAGTTGGTGCACTTTGTTGGGCACCTGCCAGGTGTGTCCAAACCCGGGCGCGCAGATGCTGTAGTTGATGATGGGATCAACAGATCCGTTGCCGTAACCCGCAAAGCCTCCGCCTCTATGTTGGGTGGTGTCCCGCCTGGACGGTGTCACCATAAAGAGTGTCCTTGATGGAGATGGTGGTGTTACGCCGGTGCTGCCCGCAGACCAGACTCGTCCCTTATACTGGAGGTGGGGACGTATATGTGCACGCACCCACAGCAGAAGGAGTGTGTCCGGAGTGTGGTGTTTTGGCAGGTGTGAATAGGTGCAGCAATACTTGCCGGTACAGAAGAGACGAAGTCGTTGCCGTTAGCCAAGGTCGGGGAGAGAGAGATCCGGGAGGTCGAGGTCCAAGCTGTGGTCGAGGGATGAGAGAAGCTGCAAGGTCAAGTGGGAGCCGGGGTCTAGAGCCAGATAGGAATGTTTGCCAAGCCGGGTCACAACCTGAATAAACGAAGACATAGGGAGAGCCAGAATAGACGTCCGTAGCAGAGACTATGTCGAGCAATGTGGGAAAGGCAGGACAGGCATTATATAGTGCGGCTGGCGAATAGGAAGAGGGGGCAGACCTGGAGGAGTGCATGGAGCTGTCCTGGATAGGCTGCCTAAGGATTAATGCAGGTAAGCAGTCTTGTGACATGATTGATGGCTGTGTGTGTGTTGGGGGCGGGACCTCACTGCAGGAGCAGTGAATAAATTAACTTGGTCCGGCGTGCGCTCCGTAACGAGGGGGAGAGCGCGCCCGTGAGCCAACACCGCCACCGGAGTCCCAGCCACCCGCGGGACAGCGGGGATGAAGGGGGAGTCCCCCAATCGCGGGAATCGGACGGGACCGGCGAGGGGGGTGTCCAGCAGCAGCGGGTACATCGAGAGGTAAGGGGGGGTCATGCTGCAATTGCCGTGACCCCAGAATCCTCACAGGTGGTCTGGTCCCAGACCACTGGATGCCAGGATGCAGCGTGTCCTGGCTGTGTCCCTCACTATTATGCTTCAGTGGCAGTGTCCCTATCTATGGGCCTGTCCCTGCAGCAACCACAAGCTGAGGGGAGTCTGGGCCTAGCTGGGGCCTAATAGGGGGTATCTGGCCTAGTGCAGGTGCTACATACACCTGCACACATTACCTACCCCTTCCTTGTCCCAGTTCCGACTGGCGTGGTCTTCAGCGCACAAATTGTATCTATCTGCATGCAGGGGAATCCGGCCGCGCGATTGGCTGCTAGGCGTCGTGTGTTTGTACAGCCCCATGACGGCTGGGAAGTGTAGTTCCCCTGCGGAGCTATTGGGTGTAATGGCCACCACAGTGTACCTCTCTGCGCATGCGCGAGTTTAGCAAGATGGCCACCGCATCTTAGAATGCTACTGCGCATGCGCAAAACATCACCGTGCATGCGCAAAACATCACGCGCGCACCAACATAGCGGCGCCCTGCATTGGGAGCTGCATGTAGCCTCCGGCGAGCCTGTCACCCACTCACACCTCCCCCGCAATGCTGTTTGCTGTAGCGGGGGTACTTAAGCAAAGTTTGCCTTTGCTTAAGTACCTCTGGGATGTCTGGACCTCCCTGGATACAGCGCACCGGCAGATAAGTACCCCCCTCCAGCACCTACCAGCGGTGTGCATGTGCTTCTACATATGCTGTAGCGGGGGTAAACAGGGCTTACGGGGGACCAGGAGGACCTGGGTTACATATGTATATACATATGTGTGTGTATATGTAGCCCCCAGTCCCATATTTAACCCCCCCCCCCCCCCGGGCCCATATTTAACCGGCCCCCCAGGCCCATGTCGAAAATATTAAAATAAACAGATTGCATTGTAATGTTTTTTTCTGTATTAACAATAACAAGAAAACAGTTAAGTAAAATTTGCGCGCTAACATTTTTTTCCCCGTGGTAGGTGCATTTTGGGTTGGGGAGGGGCCCCTGCTCCTTTCATTTGTCCTGGGCCCCATGATTTCTGTTGGCGGCCCTGACTAAGTGTGTTATATATAGCACTAAGTTAGACACATTTCTTCAATCAACAAATACATAATTCTCCAACTTACCCAACAAATTGCTCCATAAAGAAGGAACATAAATCAAAATTCAATAAATACACAATTTATAAGATTTTTTTTTCCCCATCAATATTTGGAACTTGGGAATATACTAACTACAACATATATTGTTTTCTTCTTTGGATATCCATAGTCCAATTTAACATCTACCCTACATTCTGAACATTAACATCCACGAAATATCCAAACAGAACATCAGCTGCAACTATAAATATTAGGTTCATCTATAATCTTTATTAAGGTCAGGGCATACCAATGTGTTATTATTGATTTAGTGATAAATATGTTTTAATTTGTTTTAATTTGTATGTAGCCCTCTTTCCCCCTGACTAAAGAGACTACCGGTACTGCCGTTACCTGTTGGCTCACAGAAGGCCTAAGCCTCCGCGAGCCTGGGGTGGTATAATTATCGCCTCGGTACAGCCCTGTAAGGAATCGGGGAACATGTCCTTTGCGACGTGTTCCCTCCTTACCTGTGTTTGCACAATCCTCCGAACTGGCACCAACACATGCGCGCACCCCGCTCTTCTTACAGAGCGCGCGCGCATGCGTAGCTCTTCTAGGACTGCAACGGAGCTTGGCTCCGCCCCCCGGATGTGCAGCGCTCCTCTCGTGCACGGCGCGCCCACCTGACGTTTGTGCACCGCTCCCCAGCTGCGCGGCAACTAATTCCTTGCCACTTGTCTCCTGCAGCCTATCGCGGCTCCCGCTAGGGCCGCGCCTCCACTCTGCCTCCTGTCTCATTGGTTCCTGCTTCCTATTTAGACCCTGCTCATGCTCAAAGTCATTGCTGAGCATAACTCTTGTGTTCCTGCGTTCTGTTTTGCCTTGCTACTACCCTGCTAGTGCTTTGCTACTGTTTCTTTGTTGCTTTCTGTGTACCGACCTGGCTTTATCATAGGACCCCTTCTGGATAAAGACCCTGGCTTGATTATTGGACTCTCTCTGGATAACGACCTCGGCTTGCCTCTGTCCACCTGCACCTCTCCATCCCTGACTTTGGCTTTCAGACAATCTACCACTCTCCTGGACCCAACCCTCGACTACGCAAACGGACACTACCATCCCAATGGCTCCCCACCATGGATCTCGGCAAGTACTCTCACTAACCAAATCTCTCCAACCCAGGCCCGGCTACGCTGACTATCCACCCTCCAGGCGTGGTCCCGCTGCTGTGAGTGCGTTGTTTTGTACTTTCCCACCTCAGTACCGGGGTCCCACCTTGTTCGTGGTGAGCGCAAGCATTACAAGCGCCTCCACCTGTGAGGGATCCCAGCGTAGTGGGAGGAGCCCCTCAATGGAACCAATCGTAATAGTGAACACACACAGTATATAATAACAACCTTTACTGACAGCGCATATAACATAATACCACCACACAGTATAGTGAACACCCAGCCCAGTACCACCAGTGAGTGTCCCAAAGTACATTGGGTGTTAGGCACCAAATACCCTGATGTCCCTTTCCCAATGTCCAGGCCACCAAAAAGTGTAGGGAGTACCGCTACCCCTTGAGCTGTTGGTGCACTTGTTGAGGTACCTGCACAGTACTCCAGTACACTGACACTTAGCAATGAGGATCCGTCTGATCCAGCGACGTGGTCCTCAGCGATGGCGTCCGCCTCTGCATTGGGTGGACTCCGGTAGGAGGGTCTCACCTTTAAGAGTCTCTGATAACACTGCGGTGGTCTGGTCCCAGACCACAGGCCACAATCACCGCACAGCGTCTTCCTTGTGTCCCTGACACTACAGTAAAATGGGGAAGTGCCCCAATTTAGGGGGCCTTCCTTGAAGCAGCCACAAGCTGCACATGATTGGGGACTATCTGGGACCTAAGGAGATTCTCTGGCCTAGTCTGAGTGCCACTGAGACTCAGACCCTACCTTCCCCTTGTCTGTCCTGGCTCCAACTGACTCTCTCGCGCTCTAAGCGTGCCAAATGTATCTATTCTCCTTAGAGGATCGTAACAGCCCTATTGGCTGAACTGCGTCACATGATCTATGCCCCAAAGCACTATGGGGCTTGTAGTTCCCCTGCGGATCATGTATGTACTGGCCGTCGCAACTGTGAAGCCTCTGCGCATGCGCAAGCTTCCTGAGATGGCCGCCAGGGTTCCAGGGTCCTCTGCATATACATGACTACTCCTGCGCGTGCGAGGCAATTGCACAATGGCGGCGCCCTCCAACCACCCCAAATGCTGCCGCAATCTGTGCTGGAGCCGCCGATCACCCCAGGGTCGTCCCTATCAGCCGCAGGCCTCCCCTCTTCCCCGCGCCAGCATCGGAGGTAAGGGGGGGGGGGAGCAGGGGGACCCAGCTACATGTATTTTAATAAATGTAAATTGTATGAAATACATGAATACATGCTTTGTTCTAGGGAAACTCGGTGACCACGATACACTGTAATTCATTTGACGGTAATGGTCAATCTAAGTTTATGCGCTAATGGATTTTTTCTATTGCACTTATTTTAGGGAGTAAAGAGATTCCTTTTCACCTAGGCTGCTAAACAACTTTAACATTGTTCACACAAGATACACCTACACATTGACAGCTCTGTTTGTTATAAATGTAAAATATTTATCACATTGTATTTCACATTTAATATTCACAGATTATAGTTATCACGAAATAGCGCTTTTAAGTTTTAGATCAAAATTTTATTTGTAAATGAGGGTAACTCCCAAAATGACATATTCACGGGCTATTCATTATGCTGCAAAATTGCATACTGTATTGCCCAGAAAGTGCCAGATAGAAATCTTGCCTCCTCCCATGTAGGTGAATTTGGGCTTTTGTTATATAACAGAAAGTTAGACAGTATAAGCAAATTAACTCATTTATAAATTGGTAGAAAGGCAGGACAAGTCCCATGTGTGTGCTCAAATAAAGTGCAGGTCGCGTGGATACAGTGATGGGATGAGAGTGTTGCGGGACAAGGTGAAGTCTCAGAAAATCCTGATATGAGAGTGGTGTATGCAGAGTGGAATGTAGAGAGCATAAGAGCACCCTGTGACAAAGCACCCTAGGAGGCGGGAAACGCGTCATGGGATTTGTGCTGGTTTTATTTTTTGGCCATTATGCCTAATAAAGTGAATTAATTTTTTACCTACTACCAGCCTAATTTCTCATCAGCAGTGCCCAATTTTTGCTTTTCTAATTCCTAAATTGGTCTCACTCTCTCACTCTCTCACTCTCTCTCTCTCTCTCTCACTCTCACTCTCTCACTCTCACTCTCTCACTCTCACTCTCTCACTCACTCACTCACTCACTCTCACTCTCTCTCACTCTCTCTCACTCTCTCACTCTCTCTCACTCTCTCACTCACTTTCCCGGCAGTATAGCATAAATTAGGGCAAAAAGAGCATGCAAATGATATGTCAAATCATCAGATTTGTAAGAGTAGATAACTCATAATGAATAAGATGAAAACTCCAGATTTTTATCACGTCAAAGTGCATGCTGTTTTCGGGGTGATTTTGCCCAATAAATAGGTTCCTTAAACTTTTAAGGTAACTGTGCTGTGCTGACTGTGCATATTTTATAATGGGATGTACAAAATTCTGCACCGGGAGCTGTCTTTTTTTCCCTTTCTCTGGTCAGTATATCTTTAAGTTCTAAGTTGACATAAAATTTCTGTTTGATTGATCTTCATCAAGTCAGATGAAAGAAACGTAATTAACAATCCTGTAACATTTGTCACATACAGTACAGTATGCATGCAGAAAGTAAATACAGTACTTTTTTATTTGCACTCTGCGGGAGCCTCCTTTGTTTCTCATTGGATTGATTGCAAACTAGCACTGCCAGCACATACTGTATATTCAGGATGTACTGTAACACAAGTGAACCGCAGGTTAAATAAAATTGGATGCCTTGTAGCTTGTATCATTTAGTAGTCATTAAGTACCTGTTTTTAATTATATGTTATTTTATAAGATGTCCGGAGGGGACAATGGGACACAGCTCAATGATGGATGATTGGAGACTAAAACCATTTAGGCTGGTCACAATTTTGGAAATTCATAATCCGATAATTTAAAGCCATCGCAATAACTTTCTATCAATGCATGACCAGGTATCAGGACGGTCGTACGAGGTAGATAACATGATAAACAGATTGATATTTGTGAAATATATACGTCGGGTTTTGTGTCTTTTTCAATACAAAGAACTTGTGATCAACTTACCTAAGTGCTGTCCCTTGATGTCGTGCTTCAACCAGTATTGTATAGTCTATTATTGTGTTATGGGATAAGCACCAAATTGTGTTTACTTTCAAGTGGAGTGCCGGACACCCTCTTTGAATTCTATGGTTTTACATTTCAGGACATAATAACAATCAGCTGTTCCTTAGCAGGTCTTAAAATTAGGTAAATACAACTTCAGATGAACAACAACACATGACATATTACACCGTGTCAGGATTTATTTAACACAAAATGGAGAAGCTATGTGTGAAAAACTAAGTAGAAATGCACACAATGCGCACCAAGGATTAGAAATATTAAACAAAATCACGACCGTATTGCAATGAAATGTATATATTTATTAAAACAAAGGTAATTACCAAAAAAATAAAAAGAAAGCATAAACCGAGAGGATCCAACCCCACCTCAGTATATATGCTCACTATAGAGCTCAAAAAAGACAAACCCCCACGAAAATGCATAAAAGAATCTCTCTAAAATGGACTGAAACTAAACAGACAACATTAAAGATAAAAAAGACATTAATGCCCAGAATCTGTAGATATTAAATAATACCCAAGAGACAATGCTAGTTCTAGGCTGAGCAAATGCCTATTGACCTGAAAGGGGGGGGGGGGCGGGCACTTACACAGGAGGTGCGAACGGGCTCCTGCTGGTTCGCGTACAAGGGTCTGGAGCACGCCAACCGCAGAGATGTTCCCACCGCTCAGACTTCCTGCATGTCCCGCCTCAGCCTAACAGCATACGCGCAGTGTGACCTGTCGTAACCTCTACGCGTTTCACACTACGTCCTTCGTACATCGGTAGCACGAGCGCTGATTTTCTATCACATTTCGTGAAAAACTAAGTGCATAACATTGTATGTTGTCCTTTGTCACCACAGGTGATACATAAAGTTTAAAAACGTTACACTGCGCCCTTCACGTTCTTTTTCTTTCCATATACTACACATGTGTCTACATTGAAAGACCCACATATACTTTCCATGGACCACGCATGCGCAGATTGTACTTTAAGCATTTAATTATTGTTTAGTAATTGTGTACAGTTAATTATTTCACAATTATTTCCAGAATTCCAAACGTCTAATCGATAGCTAGAAGAAGATGTCGATGGAAATCTAAAACCATTATAATTTTTACATATAGTTATATAGAAAAAAAGACATGCGTTCATCAAGTTCAACCTATGCAAAATTTGAAACCCTTTTAATACTGTTGAGATATATTGTATACATTATTAGAGATATACACATTATTTAGACACTTTCATACTATACTTTAATCGTAGTGGGCACATAGAGATATACTGTATACATTATTAAACTTATATACAATACTAAACATTGCAAATGCAAAGTGACTCATTTCTTATTACTACGACAGTATTTAGTGTTCACATTAGTGCTGGGGGATTTGGCCACACTATCGACTGGATGGTTGCATAGAATAGACAAATCTGCCCCCTTCCCCACTTTGCTTCTATCAAGCGGCAAACTCTCCCCTGTCGAAATTCCAGAGGCCAATGGCCAACGACCTTCTCACAAATTATCTGTCTTTGCCTCATGTATAGAGAAACTCAGCCCCCAGCTTCCACCCACCCACTCTGAAATTCTTCTTCATATTGAATGACGTACAGAAATTCAATGACATGCATATGCATTTCAACTAGGTCCCATAGAAAGACCCATGTGCAGAAATGCCATGACACTCAGAAGTATACGCGTTCTGTAATGTAATTTGCACACTACTGTATTTCTTCTCGATTAATAATATCCAACATTCTCTCTTTAGAGGTGAAAATGTTCAAGATCCAGTCGGCCCAAAAATGATACGGATTGACGAAGATTGTACATTTGGAAGAAAAGCGAAGAAATTTGCATTATTGTATTTTTCATAAAGTCATTTACTGTAATCTAATAAAAAAAATATTTCATATTTTAAAATACTTTGTAGTTATCTGAAATTTTTAGGGGAATAAGTGATGGGTTCCATTTAAATACCATTATATATCGTATCGTACGAAATGAACGGGAATAAGGAACGGGTTACATTGCATTTAGATTTTGAAGACACACTAACACACTAGCGGCAACTATAATTTCTGCAGATTATTGCAATCAACGCAAAAACGCCATTATCCTGACCGCGATGTAAGCTGAAAAATGTGCAGGGGGCGCGTGCACCACCCGAAAAGACAAATTTGCCAGTAAATCATAGTCCATCGGTATTGCACCAGATAATTAATCCATCCCTAACTGTGATCTAACACTTATCTAGACCCTATGAAATACCTGTTTCAGGGTCTGGATGTGAGTAATGGCAAGTTTAGTTCAGACCTAACTTAACTTTAAATCCCTGCGTTAACAATTTCGGAGCTCTGTGAATATGCTTTATTATAGAGAACACTTATTTTCATATCATTAACATGAACATTATAGCAAAGCAAAGGCTTGTTACAGCTGAAAACAGCACTTAAGTACTGAGCTACAGTATGAATATACCTGTTAGCACTTAATTGAAGTTAATGTCTAGGTAAGTCATTAACGGAGCTCTGTGGATCTAAACCCTAGTATCTCAGAAGTTGTCCTGAGAAAGTTACTCCGATCCTTGAATAAAGTTCAAAACATTTTCACATTTCATAAGCAGAATTCATAGATGTATATAACCCTGAGGAATGATCTAATAATGTTCGGACACATGAATGATAAGGATAACAAAGTGTAACTTCAATTCTGTGTCCTCGGTCATAAAAAAAACTATACTGGAGTCCCATAAGATCTCATGTCCCCACTACACTTCTCAAGGGAAATTCTCCCATTGTGTCGCACTGATCTTTAAAGTGCAGCTTGTGTGATGTAGGGATGCCAGATAAGTTGCACCATCTTCCATCATTGCATCAAAGCAATTCCTGGACGTCTGTAAAACACCCACATGCACGTTTCACCTCTGCTTTGTCTTTCGCCCCCTGTAGAGGGAGGATAAAGACACATTGGCGTGTTTTACAGACATGTAGGAAGTGGTGTAACGGGATGCTGCCCCAAAGCACTGCAAGGAAGGGAGACACGATGATGGAAGATGGTCCAACCTACCTGGTGTCCCTGCACTAAACAAAGTACGCTTTAAAGATCGGAGTGAGACTATGGAGAATTACAGTCGAGACTGTTTAGTAGTAGAGTGGAGGCCATTCAGTAGTGGGGTGTTGGATGTGAGATCTTATAGGACTCCAGCATAGTTTTTTCCCCCTCTGGGAGACTACGACTGAGGACTTAGTTTTGATTAGTCACTCTTTTTTATCCATCTTATTCATGATTGCTGACTTTATTATAACATTATATTCTATATATTATTCAATGCAGTGCAATATTGAGGAAGCAAGCAACATGCAGCAATCAGAGAACTCTTCCTCAGGTATATATATATAACACGCACTCACACACACACAAAATACTAGTTTCCAATTCGTGCTCAACCCATGGGTACTGTTGGAAGATATACTGATTAGACAACACATTAAATGAATAATGTTGTAACAAATGATAAATCAACAAATACAACATATAGGTCCACATGAAGGACAAAAAAGTAATGCAAAGTCAAACCACAAATGGCTTCACATCAGTGTCCAGTCTAACGGAGAAAGAACTGTAGATACAAAATAAATCCTGGTGCTACTCTTTCAGAGATATTTCCCCAGCTTTCTGTATGTTCAATTAAACTAAAAAATAGAAAAGCACACAGAGAGAACTCTCATAGTGTATACAGTTTATTTCACATGAAATGTAAAAGATAAAGTAGTGAACAACTGCACCCACATTTATGCTTTCTACTAGAAACATATATAACCCGATCAGGTCTATCCTACTGACCTCTGCAGACCAGCCGCACACACTGTGCTCCATACCTGTGTATCTTGGGTGCTTGTCCTCTCTCATCCGATCTTACACACCTCAGCACGTCCCCTCAGAGATGACGTCACTTCCAAGATGGCCATCGGGGAAACCCAGACCATCACTGATTCGCTGATTCACAAAATGTCCCTTACGCGTTTTGTGAAGGTATCTCACTTCCTCAGGGGGTTTCAATCTGTGCTATATATAGATATTTGAATTTTGCTTATGGAATATGCAAATGTTTTGAACTTTATTCAGAGGTTGGAGTAACCTTCTCAAGACAACTTCTGGGATACTATATGCATTAGCACTTTATGGAGATGGAAAGAGATCTACATTTAAGATAAAGCTAATACCTAATTTTCATTGATACCCAAGCCATTATTTCATAGACAGTATCAAACTATAAGCAATGAAGAACTGTATTTGTTATTTACAATGTATCCTGGTTACTATTCTTCATTTCCGGCTGCGTGTTTTTTCATCATTTTAAACTGTATATATTTGTAATAAAATCACTATTTTTGCTCTATTTTTTTTGTAATATTTTCAAAATAAGTGTGTGTGCACCTTCTTCTAGGGGTAACTATTCTTTCAGAAAACCCTGTGGCGGGGGGGGGGGGGTTTGGGGGGAGGGTGGTCATATATTGTGTTATACCCAAGTTGGAATACAGTTTTACTATAGTTGAAAGCCTGTTGCAGTTGCTTTCAGATCCAATTTTATAAATATAAAAATGAACACAATTAAAACACTAAAATAAGGCACCTAATTTCACATTTTCATATTAATTACAAATGTTAAACGCGTTTGCCGTACAATTTATTATATCTTATCTATAACTGTTTCTCACCAATTTGCAGCTTTATTTCTTAGCTCTCCCATCTGTATGCCTCAACATTTATTGTTTAAACTTCACTTACTTACTACTTACACATTCTGTGCGACCCAACCTTTCTTTCTTCTCGTTATGCAACTATCCTTTTTTATTTGCTAATTTCTCTCTTACTTTTTCTTTTGTTACCTTTGTTAATCCTGGGTAGAACAGTAGAGTTGTTTGGCTAATAGATTTAAATATCCATTACAGTACAATTAAGTGATATGGAATTACTTTAACATACCTTTCCCTGTTGCTTGGCAGGTGTTGCCCAATAATAGTCTAATAATGAATAAACACAATGAAAAATCTGGCATACTTTTTGGTATAAAAATATTTATTTGAACGGTGCTGATACGAGTATGGTGCTATGGGTAGGAATATCAAACTCTAGCAAATGGACTTGAATGACAGGTAATGCTGGATCCAGTTCGATACACGGCATTGGTGTTTGAACCATCTCCTATACTGTATGATTCAAAAGCTCTTCTATGCCAAATTTCCAAACTACAACCAATATGGCTCTTCTGATGGTTTTATAAAGCATTATGTAATTAATATAGACAAATTTAATGTATATCACAGTTACTCAGATATCGTTGTTTGAATGTTGCTGTTCCCCAATGCTATTGTATTACTAAAAATACCTTTAAAATTTATTTTCATGTACATCCTTAAAGATAAAAGTTCATTGTGAATTCATCTCCTACCAATATTATATTAGTGGCTCCGAAATCTATAGTCAGAATAACATATGTTGAGGAAATCAAAGAAGGTGGAAAAAAAACTCTGTGTGGCCAGCACAAGACAGACTGAAAAAACAATGCAGCAGTTTCCCAAGTGAGATACCAAGTAGGACTCTACTCACACTTAGGGCTGTCTCTTCCATTTATTGGAGAGCAGTGCTGAATACACTCAGGTCCCATACAGACTTTTTATCTGTACTACTCTCTAATAAATGCAAGAGACTACACTAAGAAATCTGTGAGTAAGAGTCCTACTCAGTACTGTATCTCACTTGGGAAACTCTGCTGCATTGTGTTTTTCAGTCACAAATCTATAGGACTGTACTCAAACATGGAGAAGTCGAGTCTGTAAATGTCTACAAGACGTCCAAGTAGCTCTAGCGTAGTGGTCAGGTTTCTGAAGTACTCGCTGGTTGTGTTTTCATTGGTCCTAGATTCATTGGAATAATGCCTAATACTGGGGTATGTCAGGGCCTTTGGGGCTGCAATAGTTTTCAGAACATGATCGGCATCCTGTTTCATGGTTTCAAACTTGCCCAAAATGTCATACTTAATGTTGCATGGATGACAAAGCTGAAACATGGGCATCCAATGAATATCCCTGTCCTGTGGGTTTTCTTGAAGGATATAGCGAATAAACTCTTCAAAAGTAACATTCTCTTTAAAATCTTGGGTTTTTCTGACTTTTGACTTGATAATATTTGCAAATGTTATACTATAATAAGGTTCAGAGTGAAGGAGCTTATCTCTATATGCGGAAACAAGTCTCTGCAAAGGATCACGGGTAAACATCACTTTCGTGTAATTATTTAGCATGTCTCTTTGCCTTTTAGGAGGGTAGTCACTTAATCTCTTCAATAACGTTGTAGTGTGTACATCGTCATGCTTCAAGACATTTGCTTCAATGCCAAGATTCATTTGCAGGAGAAGAATTATCCTTTTCCAGTTGGAGCAACCAACCTTTGGCACTTCACAGAATATAAATTTATGGTTATGCTCTACAAACAAACGATGAGCAACAAAGTTACTAATCTGACCTCCCGAGTTGTTGAGGTTGTTTTTCAAGCAGACAGATTTCAATATATTTTTCCGATGATTTTGCACAGTGGAGATTTTTATGGGAACTGCAAAAAAACCCATAATATTTCTGATTAGATTTTTTTGTAACTTAAGTTTTATTAGTATTGATTAGTATTGTATAATACAAACATGTGGCTAAACCAAAATATACAGGAACGTGTTAAAAACACAAATCTGGCATACTGTAGGTTGACTCTATTTGTCCATCCAAGTAGAGGCAACCAGAAGCGGATGTTTGATGCACTTGTGTAAAATAAACTTTCATTGGGTGCCATATATACACCAAGCTCCAAAACTGTATTATTATTGTGATGGAGTCACTGTCCTTATGGACTAGAGAGCTATCGGAGTGGATAGGTTCCAGTGTACAGGTGGTTAAATTCCTCTATGGGAGCTTGCTGCAAATGGTACTAATTAAGACAACTCTCCTAAGTGAAGGTTTAAAAAGGCAGGAAGTACCCTGCACAAGAGACACTGCTTTTCCCCAGCAAGGGGGAGATTGATTTTCTCCAAGCCAGGAAGGACCCTGGCTGTTCTGGTTCCCCAGCCCTGAAGGAAGCATGGCTTCTGGGACCCCTACCCAGGATAAAGATTTCCACGGGCTAGATACAGCCTGCTCCCCGGAACCGGCATTCCTGTTTGTGCTACACAGAGACCCTGGGATAGGAATCCCCTACAATACAGATAAGCAATCCATAAGACTCTGCAATATTAAAAGACTGTTTAGTTGCATAGGATAGTATATGTTTGGGGCTGGGAACCAGTTTAGCTAGCCAACGCCATTACAAAGGGCAACAGCAAAGTTTAGTTAGTTTCCTTATAGGGACTAGGTTTTTATTGTATGATTTTGTTTTATTAAAGGCACAGTGTACTCATGGTTTAAGTGGCTTGTGAAAAAATAAACCTCTGAAGGTTGAGGGCTGAGTGCCTCGTGTGTGTACACATGTGCCTGTCCTTTTCTACAAATTAAACCCTAGAAGACGGTTTCGTGAAGAGCCTGGGCAAACTGCAGTGCTACACAAAGGGATCTGTTTGTCATATTATACATTAATAATAAGGGTAGACATCAATGTATCATGTACCTTTCTCTACATTTTCATTTTGTCAGTTGAGGTGAATGTGGCAAATACCCTTCCATCCCACTCTGGATCCTGTTCTAAGTCACTGCTACAGCAATATACTTTCCTCAATTTTGTCCTGACTGTGTGAGCGATTGCGAATGGGTATAGGCATTGTTAAGTAGGAGTTACATGACACACATAATGACCCCTATTTACTTAGTGCTGCTATGTTATAAGACACCCTCATGGACGTAAAGTTTATTTTGGCGCAGGAATGTGTGTTTTGGATTAGCACTGCTTAGTAAATGTTGTCCATTTGTTTTCTGTCAATAATATTTGTCAGACCTGAGCTGGGATAAACTAAAATATGCATAAAATGTGAGAATTTGGATTAAGAATAATAGTCTCTTTGTTTGCTGCCTGCCCATATTCGGATTCCTGGCATTTCTGTCTTTTGCCTGTATTGATCCTGGCTTGTATCATTAGCTAAATCACCATGTTTTTTCCCAGAAAGCTCAATTCTGTTCCTGTGCTGACAGCATTCAGTGTATCCAGACCTAGTAGGTTCTTGACTCATTCCTGTCTTCAGCCTGACCACACCATGTCTATTTACATTTACAAGCCAGAGAGTTTTCCTCGGTGGAAATGAAAGAGAGAGGCAGGAGGAAGTCAACTCAGAGGACATGATAAAAAATAATAATATTGGAGGTTGGGACTTGCCTGATCTGGGGTTGCCTAGGCATGTTATCTGTAGACAAGTTCATCATGCTTTGGCCAAAATATGTAACTAAAACTCCAATATAAATTAAACATTATAAATAATTAAAGATTTGTAGGCTTTTATGAAGCATGATATATTCAATAATAAAGGGATAATAATGATATAATATGTTGTTTTTTTGTTTTGTTTTTAGAGATTTTGGATGTGTGTTGATCTTGTTTGTTTTGTTTTTTGCACACCTCAACAGCCCTCCAGTACATTTTTGAAAAAAGATTGCAAGTTTTTTTTGCACTGGGTGTGCTTACCATAACACATTGAACTTTATCACTCCTTTATTTAAAAAAAATGCCAAAAAGTAAATTTTTTAATGTTTACCTGTGTCCCAAGGATGTTGTATCCAATGGAAGTTACATGTAAGAATAAACAGTGTGCCGGACAGCAACAGATACATGTATAGCTTGCTGGGTAGTCTCCGCATATTGGTTGTTCCAATGTGGCAATGATGGAAATGGTCTCTAACCATATACTCTCAGCCCCTGTGAATTAGAGATGCATTATGTGATAAAGTCCACATATCTAATCATCTTTTTGATTGGCTCTTGTAATTAGGTTCTCGGCTTAGAAAAAAGGGTAACTGGTTCAGAACTAGTGCCTAGAGCACCCCCCCCCCCCAACACATTACCTACAGGAAACCAATATAGCATACTGTATGATGAAACCCCTACATTATAGCAGCATATTCCTCGAAGACCCTGTAATTCCTTAAGTAATTACTGTCAAATTATGTTTTATTTTACTGTTAAATAACATGTTTGTAGTGTGATTGGTGATGACTACAAAACAATGTGTATGTGATACACGTGGATTTCATCATTTCAACGTCTTGGCCTCTTAAAGGATCTAATATTAGTCGCTGGAAACGTATTTTGTTTTTCTGTTTTATTCCTATATATTTTATAAACTGGCTGAATCTATGTATGTTTTTGTAATCTTTTTTCCTGTAATAAGCACTTTACACCTTTTGTACTATTAAATGTAAATGTAGTAAGTACTGTATTTAAGCCCTAATTGGACCTGTTTCCTCTTGAAGAGATTGACCAAATTTGGCTAAATTGGGTTTTTGTTTTAATGACATATTTTCCTAGTATAAGGGGGACCAAGGACATCTAAGGTGTAAATCCTTAAAGTAATCCTGGTGGTGTAAGCATAATTGGAGTGTAGTGTGATGGTTTTGGGGTGAGAGTGCGCATTTTTGGTGTCCTGCGGGATGGGGAGTGTGATAAATGGATTGCTGTTGTTAACCCCTTTCTTACACACACACACACACACACACACACACACACACACACACACACACACACACACACACACACACACACACACACACACACACACACACACACGGGTAAGTGTGTATGTGACAAATTGGGTCTGTAAGTGCATTGTGGTATACAGTACTGTATATAAAGGTGAAAAAGGTAACAGTTAATGATTCAATACTAGAACATGGAAAGCAGGTTATGGAAACCAATTATGCAGCACAGGCTTCCATAGATAAGACTATAAGAGGTGGATTATCAGATTTCCGTTATTGACTTAACGAGACATTAATTGAAGTTAACATCTCGTTAAGTGCTAACTTGGATCTTTAAAGCTCCCTAACAAGGTGTTAAGTGCCATCGTAAAGCTAAGACAGTCTGCTTTTAACTTTAATGAATGATAGTGCTAATGGTATGCAAAAGAGGTGTGGACACCTCAACACATATCCCCAGCAGTCCATTAAACTTAACGCCGGACTTAACGCTATGTTAACTTAAGTCGTCATGGTTATACCCGGCGTTAGGTGCTAGAAGCAGAATGCTGGGTAGAAGAAAATGATTTGGCCCAATCCTGGCTTATAAAGTGGGCCACTTTGGCTTCCTATATTTTGCCTTATTAATATAGGAAGCCAAAGTGAATACTCTGGGCTAGGCCAAACATTTTAATCAAGACGTGTCTATTAACCCTTTGGAAACCACAGCGACCATGAAGGCATGCATAATGGCTTCGAAGGTGCTAATAAAAAAATGTTTTATTGGGAAGGTAAATGCCAGGTATATATTGCATTGCATTCCTTAGCCTACAGTATGGCTAACATGACCTGGCGTTCCAGCCAGCTAGTCTCGGGGTGTCAGCCCTACGTTAGCGGGCTAACGCCATGTTATGCAAATGAGAGGCCTAACTTAAGTTAGTTTTGCATGAAATTAGCTTTGTGGATACCTGTTAAACTGCGGAAAACTAATGGATGTTACCTATTTAGGTAACATCATGTAAGTAGCCTATATTTAACAAAGCTCTGTGTACCTATACAGTATGTCCTTCTGCTCTATCAATCTATCACACATCCCATTCCTGGGGGGAGGTTTTCAAGCTCTAGAAATACGTGACTTGCAGTCATTCAAATATGTCTTACTACACCTGTTAACCTCCATGTCACCTTTCAGAAACTTTTGTCTTGTCCCCCTCAATTATAGTTGTCCGCTTTGGACCAAACAGACAGAAAAGGCTATGTGCTTAACCCCATTGGAATGTGTTACTGGTCCCTCTGGCATCATTGGGGGTTAATGAGAGCTTTCTCTTTTTTATTTCTCTTGTGGGAGAAAAAACACTGGCAACTAAAATTATATCTTGGTAACAAAGAGGGAGGGCCCAGAGCTAAAGGTGGCATTGTCTGGCTCCAGAGGATCGCCTGGTTCAAATTCTGTAAAAGAAAACATATGTAAAATAGGCAGGGTTGCTATATTGTCATTTCTGATTTAGCACTGTACTCTTATTTGATAGATAACACAAGATAAGATGCCATCTGACAGACAGTTAAGGAAGTAACAATAAAAATCTGACTTCCTTCAGACAACAGCCAATAACTCCTGCCATAAAAAAAATATGCAATTCCAGGAACTTAATAACATAGTTTTATTTGAATACTCTTAACACGCCGTTTGCAGTTGCACATAGAAAAACAGCAGGCTATGATGGCTATGAAACTTGCATTATTCACAAAAGAACTTGCGTTTTTTTACACAAAAGTAGGAACACTTTAAATGCTAAAGAAAAAAGTTACAGAGGTCACAGGAGTCTCCTATAAATTGCACTCAAGGTAAGGAAATTGGTACCAGACTCGTGTGAAAGATCAAGACATATGAAATATAAGTATAGATGAAACTAAGCCCTAAAAAGTGTCACGTTGTCATAAAGCCCTCCGATAAGGGGGGCAATGTCGTCATATTACAGAAAGAAGCATATGTTAAAGAGGGACTACGTCTCCTTTTAGATACTAAATGTTACAAAATTCTTGCTTGTGATCCGAAACAAGAATTCCAAAATGAACTTATACAGATCTTGAACAATGGACTTGAGAACAAGGTGATATCCAAAAATGAATATAATTTTATGTATATCAAACATCCGACTCTGGCCACATTTTACAACCTGCCCAAGGTGCATAAAAATAAAGATCCACCGCCAGGCAGGCCAATAGTGTCTGGCATTAATAACATAACATCGAATGCTGTGTCTATTTGGATCAATTTCTTAGAACGTTTGTAAGCTCACTTCCTTCACATTTGAAGGACACTAAGGATGTCCTTTTAAGACTTGATGGGGTATGTGTGGAGCAACACACATTACTAGTCACGATTGACGTTGAAGGCTTATATACGAGCATTTTACACCAGGTGGGCCTTCAAGCGGTCTCACACTTGTTACGAGCTCGTGATACCCATTCAGAAACCCATAATACATTAGTTATCCAACTTTTGGATTTTGTACTCACTAAGAATTTCTTTATCTTTAATAACCAAACATACCATCAGCTACAAGGTACGGCCATGGGCACCACTTGCGCTCTCACCTATGCCAATTTATATCTGGGCTGGTGGGAGGAAGCAGTGTTGTTCATGGAGAACAATGAGATGTTTACGGATATGATTCTTCTTTGGGTATGATACATAGATGACGTCTTGCTATTATGGAATGGGACAGTCAACCAGCTAAAAGACTTCATTGATAAGCTTAACATCAATGATATCAACCTGACAGTACGTACAATTGTGATCATAAACACACGGATTTCCTTGATTTAACAACAACTAAAAGGGATGACGGGAGACTGGAAAGCACGATATTTCGTAAACCGACTTCGACGAACAGTTTACTTATGGCCACAAGCCATCACCCACCACATATGATCACAAATATAGCTATGGGCCAGTTTTTACGCTTGCGACATAACTGTTCAAGCATCAATGAATTCAAGCTACAATCGGCTGACATGACTAATCGTTTCCTGGTACGGGGACACAGTAGAGGGACAGTCAAAAGAGCCTATCAAAAAGCACTTCATACACATAGACCCCACCTCCTCTTACATAAGCAAGAGACTGGTAGCCCTACAGAGAATACCATTAGATTCATCAGCACTTTCAATGAACAATGGGGACTTATACGTCAGAGCCTTCAAAAACATTGGCACATCCTAACCCAAGATAGTGACCTATCACAGGTCCTGAAGTCCTCACCTAATATGGTGAGTAGACGTTCACGTAATCTTAGGGACCGTCTGGTTCAGAGTCATTTCATGGGGAAGAGAGAGCGGACATGGCTGGGTCCAAAACCTATAGCAAAGAAAAAGTACCCGGGCGCTCCCTCTGGATATAGTGCAATGAGAAAATAAATATATAATAAAACGTAACGACCTTATATAGTGACTAAGGTTCATTGCTGCTTCCGAGGTCTCTTCCTATGACTCAGAACTAGTTCTGCAGGGTGGCTCTGGTGACAGACACAATCAACCTTTTAACGACTCTCCCGGAGCCTTGCGTATTGATATAAAGGACATTTCTAAACAAGACATTTATTTCAAAGGCCCTTTCTAATTGGTGCCTTATTGGAATTTATTTGAAGTTTTTTATTGGACATTTTGCTTGACTTTTTTTGGGGGCTAGCAGGCTCTTCAAGATTTTCTAACAGCGCTGGATTCCTAAGCAGGAGCTTCAAAGATACCTATTCACGGTGTGAGCTCACACGTGGCCGTGTGAGTATCTTTGTTTTAGCTTTGTTTATAATTTCTCTCCCTTTCCCCATCAATTGACTTATTGTGTGGAGGATTAAAGTTCCGTTTGCGAACTCTCACGTAGGAGGAGGATAAAGATACCCCCCCCTAGGACCGCACTCACACTTGCCCGTGTGAGTGCTTGCAGGATTTGCTGCATATATTGTTTATAACAACCTGAACAGTACCTGTTATATCTTTGTACTATTTGTACTTCAATTTTATTTATTTCTTGCTCCGAGGGTGACATCTTACGATTGAACCTCACTGAGAGATTGAAGGGACGTGCGTTTGGACGAAAGCAGAAGAACAACTATAGAACGGAAAAGAAAGAAAGAAGAAAGAAGAAGGAAGGAGAAGAGAAAAGAGACACTTACGCGATAGTGCTTACACAAGGCTGTGTAAGTGTTTATGATATTATTATATTCTATACACCACCACCCCTGCACCTATTAATCTAGGAGCATTCTTTGATCCATTCATTGAACATATACGTTTAATATTTCTCAAACCTGGGTCCAAAATCTATAGGGTTTTACACCTGTGGCCGATGTAAGGGATGTTCTTCTATGACAGTCACTAAGGAATTCTCTGGTACATGTGGAACGAGTCCCTTTCAAATCAAACGTTCATTAATTGCCTGACAACGGGTGTAATTTACCAGATCACCTGCGTATGTAAAAAACAATACATTGGTTAAACCCACAGACCCCTTAAAATTAGGATTCTTGAGCACCTGGGCTCAGTACGCAACCACCATGATACACCCGTTGCCAGACATGTGAATAACGAACACGGGGGAAATACTCTTGTTCTGAGTTTTGTGGGCATAGAACATGTACCATGGGGCCCCAGATGAGGGGATTGGGACCGCAAACTGTTACAGAGGGAATGTAGATGGATCCATACCCTAGGGACACTTGCACCTTTTGGTATGAACGAGGGTTTCATCTATACCCCGTTCATCTAATGGATGCACTACTAGCTTTTCATTTTTTCACCTGTATATATGGTGAACATCACTAGTAAAATGACCACCAGTTCCCATACAGTGATATTCATATACATATATGTATTGTTTTTTAGGTGTGTGTTCAGTTTATTTAGTTATTTTGATTTATTTATTATTATTTTATTATTTCATCCTTTCATTTTTATGTGTGTGTTTGCCTTTTAATGTTTCTGTCACAGACCCAAGATCTTTATTGGGCTCATGTCTTTTATCATGTTTCATGTTCCAACTTTATTGTTTATGTTTTACTGCATATTGATATGGTAGCACACACAACATTAAGTACCTTAACTTCTACACTTATGTATTTCAATTAGTCCTAGATGTGCACGCAGGCTGCGAGACTAACACATAGCAGCAGCATGCACATTGATTGGACACTCCGGTCCAGCCTCTCTGTCAGCCATACGTATAAAACAGGCATAGACATCCACAAGATTAGCTCCTCCTCCCCTGATGAAGTGTGAAGTGTCACACGAAACGCGCGTTGGGGCGTGACGTCACTAGTGGGTGTCCGTGAGCGAGATCAATCGTGGAGCAGAGCTATCCCTGCTGGATACTATTGTAGCCAATCGAGCACTAGGAGCAACAAAGAGCACGGTTGTATACTTTGCAATTATTTACTGTGGTTACTTAGAAGCCTATGCGATACATACCAGATTTGGTGACCTATATTGCATATATACACAACGTTTACTGCTCATATTTGATCTGTCATATTGTGCTCTATTTTGACTCCACCAACAGGGATATTTAGCGATCCTGTAGCTACATTAGGGATCTCACTTACCTATTCAGATGTGATTATTACTATCACCCAGTGTTTGTTCCCTTACTTTTTGTTGCTACCCTCTCCCACCCGCTCACCTTACAGGGGTATTTTAATACACATCGTCTCTTTATTTTGTATTTTGTTATTTTATCAGCACATCACTTGTTTTTCGGCGTAATTATTCAAATATTAAAAGGTTTATTGTTTTTTATTTGTGGATGTCACTATTATATATTTTTTGGCTATATGACATCTGTTTGTGGATTTACTCTATACATTAGTCTTTCAGTGGATATTGGTATCCCCAAGTACGTTATTTATTACACCTGGGACCTATTTGGTTCATACTGTGGATACTTATATCTTTTTATGTATTTACCACACTTGTGTGTTATGTGATCAGGACATATACGTTCGTCTATTTAGCCGGAGTGATACCTTTTATCCTACATAGGATACATCTCAATATGATATGAGCATTAGGACTAGCTAAATAGTTGTGTCTTCAACGTGACACTTTTTAGGGCTTAGTTTCATCTATACTTATATTTCATATGTCTTGATCTTTCACACGAGTCTGGTACCAATTTCCTTACCTTGACTGCAATTTATAGGAGACTCCTGTGACCTCTGTCACTTTTTTCTGTTGCTATATATTCATTTCTCCGTGCACCAGGTTTCTTCTTTGCTTCTTTTATTTTACCTGTTATTATGGTTTGAGCAGTGTCCAACTATCTTCTTTTCAACACTTTAAATGCTACAAGAGCAGGGGGTGACGAACCTTTTTTTCAGGCGTGCCAATCCATGGGCACAATTATTTTTGCCAGCCACTGTCCTCCTGCCCCCTAAATATTGACAAGAGAAGAACAAACTTAAAATCCTACTAATAATAAAAAAGAAGCATCTGAATTTAAAATGTCTCAATGTGATTTCGGAACTTTCATTTCAGTTTACCATTTCCCAATATAAGGATTGATAGCAGTAGCAGGCTGCCCACATGAGCATCTGTCATTACAGACCTGTATTGTACGAAATGTCTGCTCATAAAACAAACATGGGGAATAACGTCAATTCAATTTTAACTTCATTATTTAAATTGATTTGATTTATTTTATATTTAAAATATGTATTTATATTGTTAAATAAGTTATTAAAATTGTGTTAATTCTCAAAGTGTATGTTAATATTCATATATTCATAATTTTAAGGATTTGTTATTGTTCCTTTCCCTAATCGATTTTTAGGTGAATTTGTGTCCGTTTTGCTCCTTCCAGAGGCTAGCCCTTCCAAATGCCATTGCTGTATTACTAATACCATCTACTACTAACCACAGTGCTAGAGCTACTATTTCACGACCAATGGTTGATTGATTTTACTGTATACAACATGTTGTACTGTTTTAAATAAATACACAAATTAAATATTATGCTTTAAACACTTATAAAGAAAACACATAACTCAGTCAGGGATTTTTAGACATGTATCTTAGTTACTTAGATTAACAACACTGCAGAGCTACCTGAACAAGCTCCTCACCCCTACCACATGCAGCACCTATCACCTAAGATCAGACTCCTTCTCTTACCGTGCACCCCAAAACTGGAACAACCTACCAGAGACTCTCACATCCACCACCAGTCTAAGTTCTTTCAAATCTAAGGCTGTCTCACATTTTAATCTGGTCTGTAACTGTTTCATACGCCCATAATACAAATTATCTTTAACTGTGCATGCAATGTCTTGTATATAATGTATACCCTGCTCATTATGTAACTGTATTTGTAAACATGTATTATTTGTCTTAACTCTGTGCCCAGGACATACTTGAAAACGAGAGGTAACTCTCAATGTATTGCTTCCTGGTAAAATATTTTATAAATAAATAAATAACATATTTCATACAACAAACTGAGCTGCTCGTTCGTTTTCGTCATTCGCAGCACCCAAACTGGAAGGGGTAGGGGGAGGAAGTGTTCCAGAGATATGTGCTGGTGTACCCACTAAACAAGAATACTGGTATGGGGGACACAAAATGGCCACTGGGATCGGCCTCACAATATTGATAAATAGAAAGCAACCACATAATCGGCAGATGGTGTCATGACTTTGTATTGGTGACCATATTGATTTTTTTTTGTCCCAGTAAGAACAAGGCACTCCGTCAGGTAGATATTGGGATATTGGTGGGTGCAAATCCTATATAAATCAAATAGGCTATACGATACCGTTTGAGCGAATATCAGAGGCAGCACTCCAGAAAGTAGTCAAAAAAATTTGTATTTAGTGTGACATATAAACCAACGTTTCGGTCCTCCACACGGGACCTTTCTGATATTCGCTCAAACGGTATCGTATAGCCTATATATATTTTTTTTTTGTCCCAGTAACAAATCTGCATTATATATATATAATGCAGTTTTGTTACTGGGACAAAAAAATCAATATGGTCACCAATACAAAGTCATATATATATATTGTATATTTACCAGATTGGGGTCCAGCAAAAAAAGAGACAGCACACTGCATGTAGTCTTCGGACAAAAAAACTGTATTGAATCACAGGGCACTGCTACCAATGTTTCAGTCACCCAGAGGGACCTTCATCAGGTCAACACAACCCTACGCACGTTTCAACTTTACAGTCTTCCTCAGTGTGTGTGTATTTATTCTGTCCTGTTGGTGTGTGTGTGTGTGTATTTGTTCTGTCCTGTTAGTGTGTGTATTTGTTCTATCCTGTTGGTGTGTGTGTTCTGTCCTGTGTGTGTGTCTATTTGTTTTGTTCTGTTGGTGTGTGTGTGTGAATTTTTCCTGTCCAGTTGGTGTGTGTATTTGTTCTGCCCTGTTGGTGTGTGTTTGTTCTGACCTGTGTGTTTGTGCATTTGTTCTGTCCAGTGAGTGAGTGTGTGTGTGTGTGTATATATTTGTTCTGTCCTGTTGGTGTGTGTGTATTTGTTTTGTCCTGTTGATATGTGTGTGTGTGCGTATTTATTTGTTTTGTTCTGTTCTCTCCTGTGTGTGTGGACACAGTGCCCCAATTGTTTTTACTTTTCCTATGATAATAAAACTATTCTTTTAACTTATCAATGACTATGATTCATAATACGAGGGGTATTTTTGTTACTCCCTTACATATTTACTCCGTACAGAAGTTTCTCTTGTGCTAGTCACACTTACATTACCCCTATACCCGACAGTCCTGAGAGTGCATGCTACGGGCTATATTATATACTCTCTCTGTGGGGAGAGGTACTTTTCTTTGTGCTACATCTGTAATCTGCCAATTTTCCTATCTGCTGTAAAATCTCAGACCCAACAGTATTCAAATCTGGCTTTCTTTTAGAATAGCTTTATCTCTATCTCAAGCATTTTTTTAATGCCCGTACTGTATGAACCTCTACAACCACTGAGAGGCTATTCCAAAAAAACACCACTCGTTCCATCATGAAGTACTTCCCCGCAATCCCCCTGCGCCTCTTACCCCTCGGTTTCAGTGCATGACCAATTCTACCATTTCACTTTCTCTAATAGTTGCATAGTTACAAAGTTACATATTTAACTAGCCTGCTGTTTACAAGTACTCCTAAATCCTTTTCCATCAAGGATTCCCCTAATTTATCCCCCATTTAATTTGTATGTCGCCTGTTTATTCTTGTTTCCCAAATACGTAACCTTACATTTATCTGTATTAAACCTTATCTGCCATTTACCTGCCCAAGTTTCCAGTCTCTCCAATTCCTTCTGGAAAGAAATTACATCCTGCTTTGATTCTACTACGTTACACAATTTATTTAGTGTCATCAGCAATGATGGAGACTTTGCTCTCTATGCCAACCTCAAGGTCATTAATAAACAAGTTAAAAAGCAGGGGTCCCAGTACCGATCCCTGAGGTACTCCACTCACGACCTTAGCCCAACCTGAATATATATATATATATATATAAATTGAAAAAAATTATATATACTTTCCTCCTGTACTTTGTTGAAAGTACTAATCTGATTTAACTTAACTATTGTGTTATATAGATTTTATTGCTACTGTTAATGATATTATTTTTTATATTATGCCAACCATATACAGAGCACATTACATCATAAGCATACAGAGAATGTAAAAATATGCCCAAAGAAGCAATATGAACTGCTCTAAATACTACCTCTGAATAATAATAATAATAAGAAACATATATTGAGAGCTACTAGAAAACCATCTTAAACAATGCCAATAATACTAATTAAAAAACAATATAACCAAAATAATATAAATATATGTGTATATATATATTTATTGTATGCATATTCAATTGTATTTTTGTAAGCTAAAGGTTCCAGAGTATTAAGCTAAGTAAAATGCATTTACATTTAAACTACAATGAAGTAGTTCAGTTTTAAGTAATAAAATATGATATATAGTTTTTCTCACTCCTAATTTCTTTCGTACAATCACCATATAATGTTTATCAATTCCTTAAAAAAAGTAGATTTTAATTTTTTTTCCTAAGTATTCAGAAAATCTACATTTTCTTTCTTGCTGATCATTGCCTTGGATCTTTCTCTCCGTACTGTAACAGTTGATACTTTTCCCTACCTTAGACACCGTGTCCAGCTTTCCCCACTCTTCTAACTTTTTTCCATGCTATTCTTTTCGTTCTACTGCAAAATAGTGCCTGGCTCCACGCCACCTTTAGCCTTCAGCTCCAACTGGTTTTTATAATCACCACACCTATACTTTGTGTTCATGAGACATGATCATGGTTATATTTTTTCTACCAGGAGTTACAAAAAGCAAAAAGCCTTCCTTGTATTACCCTTTTATACTCATTCCAGTGGGAAGAGCCCAGATGCCTGAATGTTCAATTATCGGCCATTGCTTAATGCCAACATAATTAGGTCATTCAAACAATGAGTTTTTGCCAGAATGTTTCACAACTAATTAACTACATTTGTCATTCTGTTACATAGATTCAGTGGGTCTAACCAGAATGTATAAGGTTGCACCTGGGAGGTATTTAAAAAAAAAAACAATCATTTATTTTATTCACCTGCTGAACAGAAATAAATCCATGGAACCTATTACTTGTTAAATTAATTACCCTCTTTTCCAACCCTGCTTCGTACATCATCTGTTCATGAATGGGAGAATGGAGAACTTAGAAAAGCAATCTTTGCAATACAATGCAAGTGGTAAACTGCTTTGGGTTCCATATACAGAAAACCACCCCCTCCCCCACCCCCACGCCCCCAGAAATGCACATTGCAAACCAATGCTAGATTAGATCAATCAAAAAGATAGAGTGTGAAAAGAAACATCGGAATGGGACAGTAAAAAAATATGGTTATTGGCGGTGTCACGAAAGGCACGCCTGTGAGCTGGTGACTTATATATATGACAAGGGTTAATACACACAGCTATCTAGCTGATCCACTTCTCACCTCCGCAAGCTGCCTCAAATGAATAATATCTCCTCTTAACTGTCACAAATATATCTTAACTCGCTTCCACCACCACAGAGATATTACAATTCACTGGCAGAGTCTTTGGTCCATGTTTACTAAGCAAAATAAGTGATTAGCACACAAAAACTCTTGTAGTGAAATTTGTCTGAAAATGTAATTACTCTCTTCAAAAGCATTCTGTGGACTATCTCCCTGGTCACACCCTGTGGTATTCCTAGACCACCAGAGAATGTCTTTAAAGTTATATTGAAAAAAACCTTTCAATTGATTATTTCGACTGTCAGAGAGATTTGTGACTTCACAATTTCCTAAAATCAGGTTTCGACTCCAGACAACCTAATTTCTGCATAATAGATACAACTAGGTTGCATGTTCAGTGAATTTATCTGCCATAAAAATAATACATGTATGATTAAGCTGTAACTGGTAACTCAAATTAACCTCTGGTGTGCCAGATTTATTCAAATACTGAATACCTTCTGGCATTATCATTACAGGTGAATTTAACACACTGAGATTTCTGTGAGTAGCCAGCATTTTTCATACGGAAGAGTTTCAAAGAGCTATTTATTGAAAAAATTGGGATAAGGCATGTAGGTATAATTTTATTTGTATTTTAAAAAAAATATATATTAAGCGTTTAAAATGTATGTAGCGTGATACAAAACAAACAATAGTTGTCAGGGAATTACTGTATGATACAATATATAATACAATAAGTGCAAGAAATATAAAAGCACATCATAGGTAATGGAGTCCCTACCCTGGGGATCTTACAATCTAAGGTGTATATACATTATTAATACAATGGGGAATAGCTTTAAATGTATTCACAATATTGTACATAACAGGACAGCATGGGCATACACTGTATGTGCTGTAATTATATCTTAATCCAATGTGTTAGTAAATACAATATATTTTCCAAGATCCCAGTGAGTTTATATAAATCTTAAATTACATTTTTTCTTGAACATAACATTAAAAGGCTAGATTGTATCAGTACAAGTGCTACAGATATAAGTAAGCAAACTCTTTCAACCAGAGAACTCACAATCTACACAGTGCAGAAGGAGACTAGGAGAAACAATGTTTAACACACTAAGGGGTTAATTCTATATACTCCAAAGCGGCAGTAGAGACCACTTTTGGATGTAAATCCTCATTGAAGTTGAGGTGTTTATCCTGTAACCGCTGATTCAGAGTATATAGAATGTACCCTGTCATGATAATATCATGAGATATTAGGTATTTTACTCAATCTGGTGCTTCAGGGGTTAATGTGGGTGCAGTCTGATTTAAAAAAAAAAAAAAACCAAAGGAATGGTTTATGGCATGCTAACCCCTTGGCCAGGCCTAGTTGTAGAACTGATACAATCTAAAGATAAGAAAATATGTTTTCCCAGAGATTGGAGTAAAATATGGCCCCTTTGACAACTTTATAAACAGGATCCAACCAAAGAGTGTCATTATTAAAAATGAGAATATCATGTGATGTCGTCTACTGTACCTACTAAGAGTTACAAATCTGTAATCGTGTCACAGAGGGGCATGTACTGGCACTAGACACGTTAGGTTTAGCACGTACCAAGGGACAGATATCCATTTGTCGCTCAAATATAGGATTAAAACGGCCGTGATTAGCTTTGTTGCTTCCCTAATGATTGCCTGAAAGCAACAAAGCTAATCATGGCCGTTTTTACAAAACAACGTTTAAACTTCCCTCAGTTTATAACCGCACTCACAACTTCCCTTCTGTAATACTTACACACACGTGAGCTACATCAATAGATTCAGGCAATCATTAGGGATGCCTGTTCTGACTGTAGCCATTCCCGCAGCAAAAAACGTAGCTTTTGTGACTAAGGTGACTGACGGAGCAGACGAATTGCCATGGTGGGATCCACAATTTAGGGGATACATGCCCCACTTAAAACGCACCTGGTTTTTGTTAGAACAGGGATCCCATATTGACCATTAGTGGGAAGATGGTTATTTCTCTGTGGAGCAACAAGCAGAGATAGTGCGCGCGCGTTGTGCTAAAATGGAGGAAGCCTTTTCTCCGGACCAAAAGGGAGAGGCCTCAACTAGTGAGCCTCTGTGGAAGGACCCATATACTGGGTTCTACCAGGTCAGGCCTACGGGCATAGTTTGACCAAATGTAGTTGCGCCAATAGGGTGCTGGTCCAAAAGTTTAGAGCGGAAGGATAAGCCTACCCTTACCATCCAGAGGATTTAATGCGCCAGGCAGAGATGCGTAGGAGAGAGTGGGTGCGTGCAGCCATTATGGATCATGTAATGCAATGCATGGGGGGTGCCCGTCACAGGGAGGAGAGATTTGCTTTCCTAAGCAAAACCTGGCACATAGGCCAAAACATACACCTTGATAGGGTAGAGTATGGTACTGAGGATGCCTGCAAGCAATGTTATTCCGTGACCGTATATGACAGTGAGGGGAACATGGTGCACAAACCTGTCCCTGCTCATTATTATTGACGGTCCAATTGTACTGTGTGACATGTTAAAAGTGTTTAGAAAAAGACTAATGATAGACAGCACTCAAACAGTATATTGCTAAACAAACGCAGATTGCAGGGTGCAAACTCAAGGAACAAAAAGGAGGACCCAATTCATCCTAAATAATTACAAAGCAGTAATAATAGTTCCAGCACTCACTGACTGATGGAATAAATCTAAGAAGAAGGTAAATGCCAAATCAAAAAAGTATTTAATATCTACACAAGTTAAATACACGGAGTGATGTGACCCATACACGATAATCTAAAATATACGATGCAAACATAGGTAGTACAAAACACAGGGTGATAGTGAATGAAAAAGCAACAGTAGGGAAAAACACAGGGGGGGGCAAAAAATGGGGATAAACAGGGGGGCAACGTTTCGGGAACAAACATCTTCCTCAGGCCCGTTCCCTCAAGTCTCCAAGGGGACACTGAGGTATTTCCCTTGCCCCAATACCACAAGACAGTACCCCTAACAACCTAAGCACATGAAAAAACTTAAGGCAATAAATGCTAGAATCTGATATAGTACTAGAGAGAATAACAAATGCAGAATCAAACCACAGGGTATAAGTCACACGTAATCTCCAGCACTACTCCGCTCCTGCTGCAAGGGTAACTGCTGACTGGGACTGGATGAAGCAGTTGATAAAGGGGAGGAGTGATGTCATCATTGGTGGTGTAGTAGATCCATTAACAGCAGCTGTGTGTACTCTCGTCCAAAATCTGGAGCAGCTGGGCACTAGACACTCCGTTACGTGTAATAAAGTTCAGGACTAGCCTGTGTTTGTAGGGGGGGGGGGGGGTCTATGACAGTGAATATGTCGGCTTACAAGCCACTCCCCAGGGAAGGAGGGGGTCTTCTATACAGTAGAGTTGAGTAAGGGGTTGTGTGGTTCTGGGATAGACTTCAGAGTGTGCAAACACTGAAGAGAGTTCTCCTGCTAGAGGAGTGTGCTGAGGGCTAGTCCAATAGGGGATCGAGTACTAAGGATATGTGATTCAGTGTATGTATCCTGCTGTTCAATACACCTTAGTCATACCAACACCTGGCATAATATTTGAAGCATGGCAAAAGATCACAGTAGAAGTGTCCATGGGGTGCATCCTGAAACCTCAGGATCCTCATGGACTGAAGGCGCTGACACCTAGAGAAACACCGTGAGCCTGTCCTGATGTCCTCCCCACACCATCGCGGAGATCTCCTGCTTCCTGTTTACCACAGAAATTAAACCGCAGCCACAGAATAAACGAGGAGCAAAACCATTTCCCAGAAGGGGGAGAGGGCTACAGTTAGATTACCGAAAGGAAGTTTTACACCGGCCGATGATGGTTTATTATATTTTGGCTTGACAGTTTTAGCCAAATATTTCTACATTTTTAACCGAAGTTTAATATGTTTTTAGACTTGGGCTCAAAATTTAGAAATTTCAATAGTAAAATGACAAGCCAATTTGGGAAGAGCCCTGGAATTGTGTATTAGTTTTCAATAAATGTACGGCTAATCTGTTTACCAGCTACATACTTCATAAAGGGAGGCGTGCAGGTTCTATGTATTTACTTTCTATAAGTATACATAGTATACTTATGTATATTTACATACAATGATGGATAGAAGGGGAGAGAGAAGGGGTGGAGAGAAACATGGAGAGAAGGGGGAGAGGGATGGAGAGAAGGTGGGAGGGAGGGGGAGAGAAGGATGGAGAAAGAGTAGTTGGGGGTGAGGGGGTGGGTAGAAGGGTTGCTGTATTTTAATGTTTCTTGAGGGTATAAGGGGTGGGTGAAGGGGGTAGCTGCCCTGGGAGGAGGGGGGGGGTGTTAGGCCTCTCGGGTTGGTAGTGGGAGGGGTTAACCCCTTCATTACCTTAGTGGTTACCATTGCTATGGTAGTGAAATTGTTAACTCCTCCAGCAACCTATACTCCCACCTATAGCAGGCCTATACACCCACCCTGGGGCAACTACCCTTTTCACCCACCCCCTCTACCCCCAAGAAACCTAATACTTGGGTTTAACACCTTCATTGCCTTAGCGGCTAGCCGCTAAGTTAATTAAGCTGTTTTTATTTTAATCACAGAGTATTGTAGCAGGAGTTCTCTGTCGCTGAACCACATTAATTTCAACCTCGGGGACCCCTGCTTCCCGAGTTACCGGCCCCGGTATCTCCCTGAATTGTTTACATTTCCCACGTCACATGACTGAGAGATTTAAACACACAAGAGATACCGGCACCCCATACCAAGCCCTGTAACTCAGCAAGAAGTTGTTTCCTGGACCTGATATTAATGTGGTTCTGCTCCGGAGACCCCCTGCTACAATACTCTGTTATTAAAATTGAAATAAATGACAGTGCGATCGCCTGTAAGAGCTGTGCAGGGAGAGGCAGCTCTCTCTGTTCAGTTCTTACAGACTGCAGGAAGATAGCAGCAGTAGGACTTAGAAAAAAGCCGAGATAAGATCACATCTATCCCGAGCAATATTGGCATTTCCCTACCTCACGGTTTGTGACTTGCGGTAACTCTTTCTGATTGTTTCTGAATACCGTGATAACTGAAATGTCAGACCGTAAGGTAGGGTCATGCTAAACCGTTTGATTTGGCAGTGATTTTAATCGAAGCTACTAGAATGAGCTCCTCAGTGTCAGCTCATTCTTACATTGGACAAGGGGTGGCATAAAAACATGTAAACAGTAAGCCCTGTGGGGCAGGGATTTATATGAAAATGTAGAGCACTTATGATACTCTTGTGATATTTACAAAAACGATAGCTTTGTCTTCATATCTGCAGACATATACTGAGAGCAATGTAAAGTTTTATTTACAGGTATTTGTTTAACTTTAGTTGCTTTGGAGTTTAGCAATAGAGCTTTCTTTTAAATACGAGCGGAACAAAGAGTGTCAGTTAATGTACTTTTCCTGCTGTTATTTTTATGAGTCATTGTGTAAATAATTCTATTGATGAATGAAGGGCAAAGCAACAGGAGAACATTTCCCATGAAGACAAATATAGCACTATCCACTCTCACCTAAATCCGCAGGCAGTTCTCCCATATAAACTTTAACTACAAGTGCAAGTAATAGGGTGTGCAAACACATATACCCAGCAAGCTCTTAAATAAAAAATAAAAAATAGCACTATATATATATACAGTATATATATATACTGAGTTAAGTTATGGTGAGTAAAAAAAGTGACAAAAACCCTCCACAGCAATATATATATATATATATATATATATATATATATATATATATATATATGTGTAGCCAGGTCCCCCCTGTCATGGCTGACCCCCTCCTCCCTTTCGGCAGACGCTGTGTGCGAGGGAGTGAGGGGGGGCCGGCGCGCGAAGGAGAGATCCCTGGTACCTAGGGACGCGAGCGGTGAGCAGGCCGGTTGCCGGGGACGCGATCGGGCCGTCGCTAAGGCCGCGATCGCGTTGCTACCGGCCCGGCGGCTCGGGAAGCAGGGCGCCGCCATGTTAGGGCTGTTGCGCATGCGCAGTGCCCGAACCCAGCGCAGGAGGACCAGATAGCTCGCGCATGCGCGAGATGAGCATGCCAGCCCCCAGGGTGCATAGGGGCAGAGACACCTGACGCCAGGGAGCCAATAGGGCTGAGGGATTTGCCTGGGAAGAGATTGCTACATTTCGCAGGGTTTTGCAGCCACGCAGGCAGTCAGGATCCGGACCAGATAGGGGTAAGAGGTGGATGCAGGGGTCAGTGACCCTCTGCATTAGGCCAGCAGCCCCCAAGGTCCCAGTTAGGTCCTGAGCCATCTAGTAGCTTGTGGAGCTTAGGGACAGGCCCTAGATAGGGACACTGCCCCATTATTGGTTGAATAGACAGGGACACAGTGTTGAAGCCATGCGGCCCGGTGAGGTGGGTTCTGGGCTCAGGACACCACCAAAGACCCTGCGACAAGGAGTGACATTGTTCGCGCTGGACTTTCAACCCACGCGTGTGGAGGACCACGTCGGATCGTGCGGATTTATATCGCGGTACCCGTGGCTGGAGCCCGGGCAGGTAACCTGCAACTCACGTGCACCAACCAGGCCTATCACCAAACATAGAGTGATCATGCTGTACTGTGCTGGTTACTAATAAAGTTTTTTACATCATACGTTGGCTGAGTGAAGGTGCTGTGAACCTCGGGAGCATTTTTTCTCTATCACCAAACATAGTGGCTGCGCAGTCACACATACACATGTACAGTGGTATTTGACTTCGGGAGCACGAGACATTTGGGTGGGGGTTACTGGACACAGGGTGGGGTCACATTGTGGGTGGTTAGCGTCCGCCGTGACGCCTAGAGGTGATAGCGTCCGCCGTGACGCCCAGAGGTGGTAGCGTCCGCCGTGACGCCTAGTGTGGTTAGTGTCCACCGTGACACCCAATGTGGTTAGCGCCCGCCGTGGCGCATGATGAGGTTATGCTGTTATGATGTTATGATGTTATTACGTGATATGTGTGTTTCCATGCAGTAAAGCCAGTCCTGTTTTATATTCGGTAGCGTTGTGTGGTTGTTTCCTGTGAGGGCCTCCTCCCACTCCGTTGGGATCCCTCCCAGGTGGAGGCGTTGCACCTAGAGATGTATGATATGTATGTACCCCAGGTTCCCCAAGCGGAGGCTTAGGCTCCTGAGAGCCACACAGGTTGCACAGCAAGTAGTAGCGGCGGTATTCATAGGGAACACCCGTTACATTTGGAGGCGCTGCTGAGATTCAGACCTGGGGTCTCCGAACTCAGTAAAAATGTTGTTAGGTTACACGTTACCTTCCCGCCAAGAGGAGTACACGTGGGCGGTAAAAAGGCAAGTCCCGCCCTCACAAACCCTTGCTGTAGGACAAGTTCCCGCCAATGCCTCATCCTATGAACTATGTTTAATCCTAATGCAGTACCCAGGCTTAGAAGATGCCAGAATCTTGGGTCGCCGCTCCGACCCAGACGGGTCATGGTGCACCGTATTAATCACTGGGGGATGAGAATTGTCGCCACAGCAAGGCCCATCCAATTTGCGTTTCCACGGGGCCCTCCGCTCAGGGTGTCCTGTTATATACTATGGAAAGAGACCTCGCTCAAACCCCTAGATGGAGTAGCGTGCTGCCAAGGGAGTGTTGTGATAGAGATGGGGGAGTGTACCTGAGACAGGTACAAAAGGTCCCTTATATTGGCGCACAGCAGACCCTTATAATATACTATGGTCAGGGGTGAATGAAATGTACAAAGCACAAGATAAAATAAAAAAAGTTTATTAAATATTTTACAATGTTGTGTGGTGTAATTCACTTAGATAAAAATAGACTGGATAAGTCTATACTACTACTGGGTATCCCTAGTCGGTGCCAGTGTGGGATAGTGATCTCATGCCAAATGGCTCAAAATAGGAAGTGTTTGAGGCAGTGTGTGAAAGATCAATGCATACAAATGTTTACTGATACTCAGCCAAATCTTAATAGTGTGTGTAGCAAGTCTAGGTTGTATGGTAGCTGCCTGCACTGATGTAATGTGCTGATATGAAAAGGCTAAAGTCCAAAACTAAACAGAAGAATTGGCATTGAAAAACGGGACAGGTTTTTTCCTATTGATTTGGCATTGAAAAACGGGACAGGTTTTTTCCTATTGTAATTGTAGAGTCACCCTGTATATCAGATGGAAGGTCCAGCTGGTGTATGTATCATGATTCTATTAGCTCAAATCACCATATAGAGATGTGGTCTTATACAGGTATATGTGCACCCTGTCTCAGCTACAGTTCTAACCCTTTGTAACTGAGGGAATCACTGCCAGCTTGCATATGTTATATATAGTTTGTTTGTGGGTGAGCACAGGGAGCACTGTCAAAGTTGTAGCAGTGCTGGACACCTCTTTAAGTGGGTGTATCAAGGAGTGCACGATCTAGATATCAAGTGAAGATGCCATGAGAAGCACTAAACATTTCAGCAGTACTGTTAGGTAATACAAAAGTAGTGGTGTGTCGGCAAAGACCCGACATGCAGCATGTTTAGTCGCTGCTTGCGACTTCTTCCGGAAGTCCGGAAGTCCTTTGCACATATACCTGTATAAGACCACATCTCTATATGGTGATTTGAGCTAATAGAATCATGATACATACACCAGCTGGACCTTCCATCTGATATACAGGGTGACTCTACAATTACAATAGGAAAAAACCTGTCCCGTTTTCAATGCCAAATCAATAGGAAAAAACCTGTCCCGTTTTTCAATGCCAATTCTTCTGTTTAGTTTTGGACTTTAGCCTTTTCATATCAGCACATTACATCAGTGCAGGCAGCTACCATACAACCTAGACTTGCTACACACACTATTAAGATTTGGCTGAGTATCAGTAAACATTTGTATGCATTGATCTTTCACACACTGCCTCAAACACTTCCTATTTTGAGCCATTTGGCATGAGATCACTATCCCACACTGGCACCGACTAGGGATACCCAGTAGTAGTATAGACTTATCCAGTCTATTTTTATCTAAGTGAATTACACCACACAACATTGTAAAATATTTAATAAACTTTTTTTATTTTATCTTGTGCTTTGTACATTTCATTCACCCCTGACCATAGTATATTATAAGGGTCTGCTGTGCGCCAATATAAGGGACCTTTTGTACCTGTCTCAGGTACACTCCCCCATCTCTGTCCTGTTATATATCCTGAAATGCCGATAAAACCCGAACCCTCTAGCCCCAGTACAGACCTGCTAGAGACTAGTATGCGCATGTCCCTGTCCCCACCAGAAAGTATATGCGGGGATGAGGCCAGTGTATTATCCTGTGCTAATTGTCGCTCAAGCAGACGGAGCTCCAGCCCCAGTAGAATGGGAGAAATCCAATTACTAGCCCAGGCCATCCAACAACTGGGTGGGCCCAAGCACGAATCCCCTTCCCCTCAGCCATACCGCAAGTTAAAGCTCTTTTCAGGGGTAAACCCTACTCCCACTGGTGAAGAGGCTTTTGATGTTTGGAAGGAATATGCTTCACAGGTACTGGAAGAGTGGACCTGTCCTGATGAGGTGAAAAGACAACGAATCATGGAGTGCCTGCGCCCGCCTGCGTCCACTACCATCAAGATGTATAAAGATCAGCATACTGAGGTTATCGCACATCAGATGATGGAGTCGCTTACCCGGGCATATGGTAAGGAAGATGATGTGAGTGAGTTATGGACTAAGTATTACAATCTCCGCCAGAAAGAGGGGGAAGACCTATCCGAGTTCATACAACGGATCCAATTGCTCTTGTGGGAGCTACGTTCCCGCCAAGTCATCAAGGCCTCAGAAGTAAATGAGTATAGGCGCACTCAATTCCTGCGGGGAGCCATACCCACGCACCATATCGTGGTAATGATCAGATGCACGCTACAGAAGGGGGACCCCCCTACTCTAGAAGACCTACTGGATGAGGTGAAGGGCCATGAGGCCTATACTAGGTTGCATACGCCCAAGAAGGCCAAAGACACTCGCAAGGATGAGACCAAGGAAGCAACGGTGCCCAAAGCAAAGGGAAGCAAGAGTGGTAAGGATACGGCCACCCCGGAGGTGCCTAGGTCCGCTCCCAGGTCACTTGACGGTCCGGGTCCCCGCCCAGACTTCCGTTGCTTCAACTGTGGCGAGCAGGGCCATGTTGCAAGGAACTGTTCGCACCCCACTAAGGCCCAGACCTACACCGTGACCGTGCGGAAGGCAATCTCGTCCCTATCAACCGTACCCGAGGATGTTGCCGAGGAGTCGGGGAGGCCTTCCACGGAGGAGACGCCCCCGGCCGATGCTTACTGCCGAGTAGGGCCCACCGCTGTAATAAGAGTCGTCGTGGAGGGGATATACTCTTCAGCACTTCTGGACACTGGATCACAAGTGACCATCATCTACCGTCCATTCTACGACCAGCACCTCAGTCATCTTCCCTTGCAGTCAGCCGAAAAGATGAAGTTATGGGGACTGAGTAAAGATGATTATCCCATAGACGGAATAGTGGCGGTCAAGCTGGATATCTTGCAGTTGAACACTAACAAGTCGCATCCCATGCTGGTGGAAGCTTTGGTCTGTCCGGAGGCTCGAGAACATCCCAGTGCCCCCATCATACTAGGCACGAATGCAGATATTGTGAGGTCGGTGATTCGCTCATTCCTACAAGAAGCCGGCGAGCTACCGTTGTCATCCCTGAATATAGCCCCTGGCCTGCGGGAAGAATGCTATAGGGTGGCGTATGAAGAAGAGTATGGTGAAATCTTTAATCAAGAGCGAGGGTTATTGCAGATTCCACCAGGGGGAGTGAGGCAAGTGACAGCACTGATCGAGTACCCCAGTCGGCACGAACACGACCGATACTTCTCGCTGGAGACCCTCCCCGAGTCTGAGAGTCAGTGGGGATACCGAATGATACCTGAAGTACGAGATTGGCCATCTACTGTCCCCAGGAAGATTACCGTGTCTATCCAGAACATGTCTCTCCATACCGTGCCGCTGGAAGTAGGACAAAGGTTGGGTAGAATTTATCCTGTGGATCCTGTAGACGACCCAGTGACCGTTCACACTGCCCGTGTGGGAGAAGAGGCCGAGGCACTACAATTCGACTTTGGAGAGTCTCCCCTGGAGGAAGCATGGAAAGAGAAGCTACGTGCTCAGTTGAGAGAGAGACGAGATGTGTTCTCTACTAGTGAGATGGACGTGGGATGCAGCAGAAGCAGCACACGATTCGTCTGAATGATGACACGCCATTTAGAGAAAGGTCGCGCCGCTTAGCTCCCAGAGATGTGGAGGATGTGCGTGGTGTCCTGAATGAGATGGAAACGGCCGGTATAGTGACCGGATCTCGGAGTCCCTATGCCTCACCGATTGTGGTGGTACGAAAGAAGAATGGGTCTGTTCGATTGTGCGTGGACTACAGAACATTGAACAGACGTACTGTGCCTGACCAATACACGCTACCCCGAATAGAGGAGATCCTCAGCGCACTGTCCGGAAGCCAGTGGTTTAGCGTGTTGGACCTTCGATCTGGGTATTACCAGGTTCCGATGAGCCCCACTGATCAAGAGAAGACGGCGTTCGTCTGTCCTCTGGGATTTTATCAGTTCACTCGGATGCCCCAAGGTATCTGTGGCGCTCCAGCCACTTTCCAACGGCTTATGGAAAAGACAATTGGAGATATGTGTCCGCGTGAGTGTCTGGTCTGCCTAGACGACATAATTGTGTTCGGAACCACACTTGAAGAACACGAGACTAGGCTGATGAAAGTGTTGGATCGCTTAGGGAAAGAAGGCCTGAAGCTCTCCTTGGATAAGTGCCGCTTCTGTCGAACATCGGTCACTTATGTGGGTCATATCGTGTCCGCAGACGGAGTGGCCACCGACCCGGCCAAGGTGGAGGCGGTGGTGAATTGGCCAAGACCAGAGAATGTGATGCAGCTGAGGTCATTTCTCGGGTTCTGTGGATACTATAGAAGATTCGTGGACGGATACTCCAAGAAGGCAGCTGTGCTGAACGATCTGCTGAAGGTCTATCCAGAGGAACCCAAGCAGAAGAGGACCACCCCAAGGACCCCCTTTGGGGATCGGTGGACGCCCGCTTGTGAAGAAGCATTTAAGAGGCTGAAGAATAGTTTAACAGAGGCTCCCGTCCTAGCCTATGCTGATCCGGAGAAGCCGTACATTCTGCACGTGGATGCCAGCCTCAACGGATTGGGAGCTGTGCTACACCAGAAGTACCCCACTGGGCTTCGTCCTGTGGCATATGCAAGTAGAAGTTTGACTCCCAGTGAAAAGAATTATCCAGTTCACAAATTGGAGTTCCTCGCCCTCAAATGGGCCATATCTGACAAACTACATGATTACCTATATGGCGTCACCTTCGAGGTCCGAACAGACAACAATCCGCTGACCTATGTACAAACCACGGCCAAGTTAGATGCGACCGGTCACAGATGGTTGGCCACCCTTGCCAATTACCAGTTTTCTATGAAATATAAGCCTGGACCTCTCAATATAGGAGCCGATGCTCTATCTAGGAGATCGGGACTGGGCGAGACCGCCGACGATGGCCCTTGGGAAGAAATTCCAGGACCAGGAATGAGAGCTATGTGTTCCACTGCTGCTATTGTAAACGACCGAGTGGCATTCTCCGAGCTACGAGTAGTGGATTCTTTAGGGTGTCGACCTCAAGCCCTTCCAGAAGCTTACTGCCACCCCGATGGCATGGGTCTAACACAAGACGTTATCTTCACGGTGAAGGAACTGGTACTAGCACAGACACATGATCCTGCGGCTAAGGCTGTCCGAGAGGCCCTACACAAAAATGACTCTTCACTGGTGAAACGGGCTCCTCGCGAGGATGTGAGTCTTCTCATGAGAGAATGGGATAAGTTTGAGATGAATAACGGCCTACTCTATAGGGTTGTTCAATTCCACAATCATCCTGACCGTCAACAACTATTTCTACCTCGGCGTATGCAAGGCCTCGTTTTAAGATCACTACATGATGATCATGGACATTTGGGGGTGGATAAGACCTTGGGTTTAGTGCGAGACCGGTTCTTCTGGCCTAGAATGCGGGAGTCAATTGAACAACACTGCAGAAAATGTCTACGGTGCATTCATAGGAAGACCCTTCCCACCCGTGCTGCTCCAATGGGCCATCTCAAAAGTGCTGGGCCTATGGATTTAGTTTGTATGGACTTTTTGTGCATAGAGCCAGATTCAAAGGGTATAGGAAATGTGCTAGTAGTGACAGATCACTACACTCGATACGCTCAAGCCTTCCCCACGAAGGACCAGAAGGCTACCACAGTGGCTAAAGTACTGTGGGAGAAATATTTTGTGCATTATGGTCTGCCCAGCAGGATGCACTCTGACCAGGGACGGGATTTTGAGAGCAAGCTGATCAAAGAGTTGCTAACACTGTTGAACATTCAAAAGTCCAGGACTACTCCCTACCACCCAGAGGGAGATGCGCTCCCTGAAAGATTTAATCGGACATTGCTGGACATGCTAGGCACTCTGAAAAATTCCCAAAAAGGAGAATGGAGTAAACATGTTGAGGCCTTGGTGCATGCCTACAATTGCACTAGGCACGAGTCCACCGGGTACACCCCATACTTCATGATGTTCGGGAGAGAAGCCAGACTGCCAATCGACATCCGCCTACGGGTATCTACCGACGGGATACCCAACATGGCTCATTATCGATATGTGCAGAGACTCCAGGACAGTCTGCACCGTGCCTATCAGTTAGCCGAAAGAGCCACCGCTCGACTGAATGCCAATAATAAAAGACGGTACGACCACAAAGTACGCTATAGAGCGCTCCAACCGGGAGACGCAGTTCTCCTACGCAACTTAGGGATTCCAGGCAAGCACAAGTTAGCTGATCGCTGGAGAGAGGGGCCTTTTCAAGTAGAGTCCCAAATGCCGGGCCTCCCTGTTTATCGCATACGTGACGTGAATGGCAGGGTAAAAGTCTGGCACCGAAACCACTTGTTACCTATCTCCCAACTGGGAGAAAGTGAACCCGAAACAGAAACAGTAACAAACGACAGTGAGCCTGAAGAGTCTATTGAGAATCCAGGGCCCACAGATGAGACAATTCAAGATCCTTTGGAGGGAACATCCAACAGAGACTGGTGGGCACCTCCCGAAGGCGCAACAAGTAAGGGGCCAGCTGACAAAGTACCTTCATCAGAATTATCACCAAGTAACCAATCATTAGATCCTACCACTCCGAGTTTTGTGCCTCAAAGAGACAATGTTCAGTTACAAAGAGACTTTCCCCAAACTGGTTCACCCTCTGCCAGAGAGTCTAGGCCTCAAGCCTACGATGGTCTGTCTCAAGAGGAAGAAATGGAGACTGAGACTCGCAGGAGCCAGCGAGTGAGACGCCCTCCCACTAGAGTGGCTTATGATTCATTAGGGGCACCTCACTATGAGTCTCAGCAGCAAGCTAAAGCCAAGCTAGCCTCAGTTATAAATATGTTTGTTGAACTGTACAATCTCGTTTAGAGTAATCGTTAAGTTGTATTTTAACACTACATTTTTATTATATAATTTTTGTACACTGTTGGAAGGTTATGTGGTTCAAGCGAGGACGTTGGAGTTCTCACCAGGGGGAGGATGTAGCCAGGTCCCCCCTGTCATGGCTGACCCCCTCCTCCCTTTCGGCAGACGCTGTGTGCGAGGGAGTGAGGGGGGGCCGGCGCGCGAAGGAGAGATCCATGGTAGCTAGGGACGCGAGCGGTGAGCAGGCCGGTTGCCGGGGACGCGATCGGGCCGTCGCTAAGGCTGCAATCGCGTTGCTACCGGCCCGGCGGCTCGGGAAGCAGGGCGCCGCCATGTTAGGGCTGTTGCGCATGCGCAGTGCCCGAACCCAGCGCGGGAGGACCAGATAGCTCGCGCATGCGCGAGATGAGCATGCCAGCCCCCAGGGTGCATAGGGGCAGAGACACCTGACGCCAGGGAGCCAATAGGGCTGAGGGATTTGCCTGGGAAGAGATTGCTACATTTCGCGGGGTTTTGCAGCCACGCAGGCAGTCAGGATCCGGACCAGATAGGGGTAAGAGGTGGATGCAGGGGTCAGTGACCCTCTGCATTAGGCCAGCAGCCCCCAAGGTCCCAGTTAGGTCCTGAGCCATCTAGTAGCTTGTGGAGCTTAGGGACAGGCCCTAGATAGGGACACTGCCCCATTATTGGTTGAATAGACAGGGACACAGTGTTGAAGCCGTGCGGCCCGGTGAGGTGGTTTCTGGGCTCAGGACACCACCAAAGACCCTGCGACAAGGAGTGACATTGTTCGCGCTGGACTTTCAACCCATGCGTGTGGAGGACCACGTCGGATCGTGCGGATTTATATCGCGGTACCCGTGGCTGGAGCCCGGGCAGGTAACCTGCAACTCACGTGCACCAACCAGGCCTATCACCAAACATAGTGGCTGCGCAGTCACACATACACATGTACAGTGGTATTTGACTTCGGGAGCACGAGACATTTGGGTGGGGGTTACTGGACACAGGGTGGGGTCACATTGTGGGTGGTTAGCGTCCGCCGTGACGCCTAGAGGTGATAGCGTCCGCCGTGACGCCCAGAGGTGGTAGCGTCCGCCGTGACGCCTAGTGTGGTTAGTGTCCGCCGTGACACCCAGTGTGGTTAGCGCCCGCCGTGGCGCATGATGAGGTTATGCTGTTATGATGTTATGATGTTATTACGTGATATGTGTGTTTCCATGCAGTAAAGCCAGTCCTGTTTTATATTCGGTAGCGTTGTGTGGTTGTTTCCTGTGAGGGCCTCCTCCCACTCCATTGGGATCCCTCCCAGGTGGAGGCGTTGCACCTAGAGATGTATGATATGTATGTACCCCAGGTTCCCCAAGCGGAGGCTTAGGCTCCTGAGAGCCACACAGGTTGCACAGCAAGTAGTAGCGGCGGTATTCATAGGGAACACCCGTTACATATATATATATATATATATAAATATATATATATATATATATATGTGTGTGTGTGTGTGTGTGTGTGTCAATTTGAATGCTACTGGGCATGGCTAAATGTATATAACAATATATATATATAAATATATATATATATATATATATATATATACATACTGAGTTAAGTTATGGTGAGTAAAAAAAGTGACAAAAACCCTCCACAGCAATATATATATACCCTTTTCTCCTCCGTCTGGCCGCCGTGCGGGTAACCAGAAAGGCGTCAAGATGCAGATCTTTGTAAAAACCCTCACTGGGAAAACCATCACCCTTGAGGTTGAGCCCAGCGATACTATCGATTTGTGTCAATTTGAATGCTACTGGGCATGGCTAAATGTATATAACAAAAAACAAAGAAGCCCAAAGCTAAATCCAATATGACAAAAATATACAGTGAAATACCTATACATCTCTTGAAAAAAGGGTCATTCAGTTAAACCTTTTGGCCAAAGCATGACCAAATATTGAAGGTCCTAACACTAACTGATTAAAATTCTTATTTACCTCTGTAGTTAAAGGAAGAATGATCGCATTGGATCTGTCACAACCAACTGCACGTCAAAGAAAGAACTGCTTATGTGGAAAGTGGGGAGGGGTGATACATGTATTTTTAAGATGCATCTTGCAACTCAAATTAACCTCTAGTGTGCCAGATTATTCAAATACTGAATAATTTAGTGGTATTATCCTGACAGTTTGTATTCAACTTTCATCATATCAACAAAAGTCTAGTTTTAGTACAGTCTAGACTAATATATAATTTTGTAGTGCTTTTAGAAAGAATGGATTACAATAGTAGTGGACTTCAAAAAACAACTGGACAGCTAGCGATACCTCCAAATAGCTGTTCTTCTTATAGGGTTATTCATAAATCTGAGATAGTACCGATCCGGGCAATGTTTTCATGAGACGTGCTATGAAACCTCGTCTGATCGTAGAAGGTTAAAGTAAAGGAAGCAAATATCTTCTCAGTATAAAAAAATCTTATGTGTCTTAAAGTGATCTAAATGAATTGATGTACAACCCATGGATTGAACGCAGCTCCAAATAGTCAGACTTTCCATGGGTGTGTAGTAGAATATCCAAGGGGGATCAGGGCGCGGATAATCTCAGGGTAAATGTAGATGTAAAACAGTAAAACAAACGTTTCCAAGGGTGACATTTGCCTTGGTTTTGAAGTATGTCTTCTATTGACTGTGCATGCAATGTATTGTATATAATGTATACCCTGTTCATTTATGTAACTGTATTTGTAACCATGTATTATTTGTCATATTAACTATGTCCAGGACATACTTGAAAACGAGAGGTAACTCTCAATGTATTACTTCCTCGTAAAATATTTTATAAATAAATAAATAAATAGATACACTGGCGACACACTTTATTCGAGCTCGGCTAGTCCCACGAATTCGGGTATACCCGGGTGTATTGAGGTTTGTGACTGTTTTCTGCCCGAGTGCATTGAGTTATTTTCCAGGCAGGGATTGAAGCATTTTATTCCTGCTGGCTGCAATACTGCACAGTATATATATATATACTGCATTACAATTCATGAATTTATGCCATCTGGTAGACACGCGAAGCATTGCAGCCTATTAAATCCTAATCATTATCATTTAACAGATCAGCCGCCCATCAGCCAGGCATGAACCCAGGCTGGGAAGGCAAATGCAACGGGGCTTGTCAGAGGTGAGGAGCGGCGCATTCCAGGTATCTGCCAGGTACATACCGGGTATTTGCTCGAATAAAGTGTGTCGGTGCAGTACTTTAAGGAATCAGGAGAGAAAAAAAACCTATAGTATAGAACAGTTTTTACTCAAGGTATAAAGTTTAAAAAACTCACGTACATTCACACACAAAAGGTGAGTAAAAAGCATCAGTGCAGTAGTGTCTCGCATTGTTCTCCAACGCTCGGTCTTGCGTTTCAACTCCACCCTACTGCAGTTCCCTGGTCAAAGTGCACTTGCTTCCTGGGTCTGAAGTTAGAATCTACGGTGCTTGGTAGGATCCCCTGAGGAAGCTGCACAACCGCAGGAAAAGTGTAGGGTGAGTGGCGTGGACAGAAGACTCTGAGGCAGTACCGAACACCGTAGATTCTAACTGCAGATCCGGAAAGCAAGTGCACGCTGACCGGGGACCTGCAAGGGAGTGGAGTATAAGCGCGAGAGAAAGCTGGGAGAACAACGCAACACCACAACTGCACCAATCGGAGGCTCGGGATGACCTTTATACGTCCCAATGGTTTTAACTCACCTTTGTTTGTGAGTGCATTACGTGAGGTTTTTTTTAACTTTATACTTTGACTACAAACTGTTCTCTCTATGGCTCTTTATCTCTTTTGATTCCTTAAAGCATCCATAGAGGACACACTTCAAAACAAAGAAAGTTCACTCTGGGAAGCATTTGTTTTACATCTACATTCACCCTGAGATTATCCGTGCCCTGATTCACCTTGGATGATTGTAGACTGTGTCTGAAGTTTGATTCAAATAGGAAGATTGATTTGTACAATGACTAATCTCTTTACGTATCCCATAGCTACAGTGTGTTTGTAAAAATAATTTTAGCTTTATTATCTTTATTACCATATGATGCATTGAGGAATACAATATCAGTCTATATTTACAAGAGAAGGTAATACGTATGACTACGTTCGGTTTGTTTCGCATTTGCTTTGTACTTATGATTTATCTCTGTGTCTGCCAAACTGCAAACAACTGAGGTCATGTACGTTTCAACAGCTACTAATTTTTTGTATTGTGTTGATTGTACATGTTAGAGACTCACATCACACAGCTTGTATAAATAAAACCAGGGCTAATTTTGTTGGCAGCCACCTATTTTTACATCAACATCAATAATAGTGATTATGAAATTATTAAGAATGGTGCTGCAATAATAACAGACATTTCTTCTGCACCATATTTTTTATTTAAAGCTGATTTATTTATATTAGTTTAGATATTAATTAATTTTTCTTTGCTTAGGGTTCAGCCCCCCTTTTCCCCCACAGAAGCACTACTGCATAAAACAATGTTTTTTTTTTTTTTGTATTGCTCTTTAGGCATCATTAATCATTGTGCTAAACAGTGGTTCAATGGACAGCAGCCTGCCAGGAATCCTTTGTGAGATTGAAGGACTTGCTCTACAGTGCCCATATGTTAAAGGATCCTGATTTCCCAAAGGAATTCGGATTACAGGTCAATGCATCAGAGATGGGGCTAGGTGTAGTCCTGTGCCAGGTTACAGGAAACCCACTATTCTGCCACTGAGAAGCAGCTATAAACTTGGCCTGCCTGAACCTCGAGTAGCACCTGTTAAAGATGGGATTTATACTGGAAATGCTGCTTTAAATGGTTACAAACTATGAAAGACTCCAATGTCTGAATAATCAGGTGGTATCTGGCCCTGCAGTCCTTCGCCATTAAAATACGACACAGATCCGGCAGCTGAGAGGTTAATGACTGTGGCTGTTATGAGCAGAGCACAGGTGGACTGCAGTGAGTGCTGATTAACCACAATCCAGAGAGAACACTGAGGGTTTACAGACGAAGCCGTCTGTTCTCTCCCGCTTCACTGGGCAAAAGCGGGGGCATCTATCGTGTTTTGCAGGTAATATAAGCAATATACATTCCATCTAACTCACGGCAAGCTGTCGAGTTGCCAATCTGACCTGTAGATGTCAGACTGAATTCTGATGTGGCATGTGGGCATGTAATCTTGCAAATGGCAGACATAGTGGTGCAAGTCATCATTCCTTTGATTTTGTATTTCTTTCCACTCCTACGGTGGGTGAATTTGGTGCCTGTGTTGAGGCTGTTACATACTGAACAGTTGCAGCACCGATAGCAACCTGGCTTTGGAGTATTTAGAAAATGGAAAAACGGAGCGTCGAGGAGGCAGGACAATGTGTGGAGAGGAATGTGACGATGTCACACGCATCGCGGGACCAAGAGGACTGAGGACACCTAATGATGATGTCACAACATCACGAGATTGGCTGAAGGGGATTGAGGAGAAAATGAGGATGGAGATCTGCCTATGCATCATTGGAAAGTGACGGATAAGGACTGAAGAAAGACAATTACTGCAATCAGGGACAATTAAGGACACATGTGGTGGGGTCTATTTATAGAACTTTTTTGTATGCTGTTTGTTCATTATGCCATTTACATTTGAGAAAGGCCCTTGAGGCCGAAACATCATACAACATTGGCTTAAAATAAAATTTCTAGCAGAAATCCGCAGTGCGTAGGTTGTTTCCTTTCTCATCTCGTAGCACACCAGTTCTATGGGTCATCCCCAAATCAGGGGATCTGCAATGTCAGGGCCAAAAATGGGGAATTATTAGCAAAGATTAATACAATTGAAAACAATGAGAAACAGTTACAATAAAGCACTTACTCTGCCGGGGTTCTGACCCAGTTTATTCTGCTTGCTTGAATATAGGCACCAGAGACACTATGTTTTGGGTCATTATCCTGGAAGAACCAGTGACCAGATGGGAAAACAGCCCTAATATATGCAACTCTAGGGCCGATAATGTGCTCCTGGAAAAACTAATTATCCATGATTCCTGGACAGAGACAAGAAAAAAAGCAAATGTACAATATGGTATAGTACATTCATACAGTACAGTACATTCCACTGCAGCAGGGGTGCGCAAACTTTTCCCCGTGCGCACCCCCGCCTGCTCGCCTCGCACCCACGCTCGACCCCGGTGTAACACTGGGTTAGGCTCCTCAAAGTCGGGGTTGGGGCAAATGATGGTCCGAGGACTTCCATTCATCCCAGGATGCAAGTACTTGAGCCTAACTCCAATACCCAAATGGCATTCACACTTGGCAACCTCTGAGGCTTTCATGTCCGGGACCTGAGCAGACTTTATGGCACTAAGCTTGGCAGCCAAATGGTCTCTCCGAACCCTGGACCTGAAAGTCCAAGCTCATATACTGTGCACAAGTATATACACACTTTAAACATACTGTTTAATAACATATATACTTTATACTTTTCTAAGTCTTATGGTTATGGGGAATAGAATAAGAATCTTGCACTTTAATTTCTACTAGCCCTATTCCTCACACACTATACCAGACTTAGACTTTAAAACTGCTTGCAACCTTATGTATGGTTGGAGTGCCCTCAGAACCCCTATACCGGATTTTGGGTGACCTGGGCATTAACTGGGCATCCCCTCTTATACTAGGAATACCACACATCCCTATGTCCAGTTTACCATTCTGCTCTGTGCTGAAGCAGGGAATCCTAGGTGAGTCGTGCAAGCATTTTCAAGGGGAGATTTTGCCAGAGCAAGGTGTCTCAATGTATCCGAGAATCCGTCCTGATTCCCGGGACATTTTTGGAGTATTCAGCTACTCTGGAACCCGGCTATCTAGAAACAGTGTGTCAAGACTTTCTTTGTTAACCCCCCCTTGAAATTCATAGCCTAGCAATCTCTGCTTGCTAGCACTCCTGGAAAGGTAAAAACACAAAAATTCTACTGTATATTCTCGCACATTTTTACAGAATGCATTAACAATCACTGGGCTCACGAACTGACACTCCTGAACCCCAATACATGGATCAGAGGTAACCAGACGGGCTTAACCTTTATTGTTGAGCCTGGTTACCCCTTCACCGTCACAATGGAGAGGGGCATGGGTGTGCGAATGCAAAAGATTGAGAGGGAAATCGGCAAACTCTATTTTTGATTGGTGTCTTTTTATGGTTGATAGGCAATGCACAATAGATTTCATATGCCAATTTTGGTGTATACTCTGATTAGTATGAGGGTATAAAACATGGGTATTGTTTACCTATTTGGCATCTTGATAAAGGTCCATGTATGGACCAAAACATCGATCCTGCCTTTTTGAATAAAATTATTGTTTGCCATTAAGGAGTCCTGCGAGCGCATTGTTACTACAATTTTTCTACATTCAGGCAACGCGTGAATCCTATCCCTACTAAGTGTAAAAGGCCCAGGGAAGGTTTGCAAATGAAGCCAGGTGCAGATCACCTGGCCTTAATTAACAGAGTATAAGAAATGGCAGGCTAGAGCAGTTCTTCCCTCTCCCCTTATTCCAGCTAAGTGAGCTGGATGATACAGACAGGCACTGGCCTGCAACAGGTTTGGTTTGTTTTTGAATTGCTGTCTAATTAAAGCTCAGATAGAGTTAGGATTTATTTTGATTCTTTTGATTTTGTCTGCTGGAGTGACAAAGAAAACAAAGCCTTTAAACCAGAGCTGGTTGCTCCTGCGACTGTGCTTTACCCTAAAAGACAGTGAGATTTAAGGTTCCCAGACAAGAACCCTTCAGACAAAAGGGGTATTTTGTCACATTATATATATCACATAAAAATGCTGCTAGGGAACTGCTTCAAGTGTAATAATTTGTATCCATACGCTTTCAGAGGATGACACAGGCGCATTCATGGACCTTGTGCTTTTCTCAGATCATAGCTTCCAGCAGTGATGTGAACAGAAGTGGAAAGCTTTGTTCCCCCTCCCTTTGCTCAATGAATGGAAGACTAGACTCGTCATCGCTTTATTCACAATGCTCTGGTGCCAAAATATCTAAACCATATTAGAGCCGAAAAAAGGCAACCTCCTCTGGCGCTGAGGCAAGGATGTAGATAGATGAACTTGAATTTCTTCTGTTAGACAGTGACCTCAGGAAAGGAGAGAAAAAGACAAAACATGCAGGAAGCCTGCAATGGTGTATTACCGAGGGATAACAAAGATATAAATGAAAGGAGCAATTTATTACAAAGTTAAAATGACCATAAATGACCATAAAATACAATGCTAAGCAAACATGATTAAAATAAATATATGAATGAGTACCTAAGCACTGGGTGCTTGAATGAATGAGTGCCTAAGCACTAGCCAAAACGTTGAACATTGGCCAAGATTTCCGTGATTGCTCCGCCTGGTTAAAACTGGAAACCTACTCACCAGATGTGAATAGGTAATAAGCACTGGTTTAATGGTCTTTGCCGCCGGGTTAACCGCTTGCCATGGGGTGTATTCGTCTGCTGCTGCCGGGGATCAGGTTCTGTGCTCCGTCGTGAATCACTTCCTGGAAAACACACGATCCGCTCGCCCGCTGACGTCACCAATGATTGTCCACTGCTACGGTGTCCCTGCGGTGCCAGAAAACCTTCCAACGCGTTTCGAAACCTCCAATAATGTGTTTCATTGACGAAGACTGAACCTCGTGTGTGGTATGTAGAGGATTGATAGATGAGGGGTAAAAAATATTCACTGCTCCTCCTTGACAAGTGATACAATTATGTGGTTCGTGGTACCATGGATCTGCCGCTGGAACAACCAACGGTGCAAAAGAACTGTGTTAATGGCAGAACTGTCAATCATTGCTCTGCTTCCTGAAGCCACTTCCTGCTTCCTGACAATGCTTTCTACAATGCTAAGCAAGACATTGTGGGCACAACTTAGAGCAGCACTTCTGCCTTAATACACAGAACCACCTGTCCCCAATGCGGTTCTTCAGTGACTTGTCAGGCGTCCAGGTGGTGTAACTTTTTTTTTTTTTTAAAGAAAACCTGATATTTTTGGAGCCTTGTGCTGTATATGTGTGTGTACAAGTGTGTTTTTTTGTATAGTCATGAAAGCTACACCTACTGTATGTGCGAGTCTCTAATACAATGTATGCAATTTATTGTATGCTTTCTGCCTTCCTAATCAAACTGTAATCTAGACTTTAAGTTTTCTTTTCTGCTGCATGTATTCTCAAAGAGAAAATAGGCAAGAGCCCTATGCGAGTTAAATCTATCACACACACACACACACACACACACACACATACACACACATTTGTCCAAGCGATTGAGAACAATTTTATTAACCAAATGTTTGAGAAAACCCAATTGGTATTTGTGCAAGTGTGCATACAAAACCATTTGCTTTTGTCATCGTCATATCCTTTGCCAACTAAAAATACAATTAAAGCCATTAAAGGCTTCTGCAAACCTAAGTCAGGCAGTAAAAGTTTTTAAAGCTTTTCCTTTAACTACCTTTAGGTTTTTACTAGTACAGAGAAAAACAAAACAAGCCCCAATGCACATCCAATGTGACAAAGTATTTAGTTCATTATATGACGTTTTTTCTTCTCATAAGTATGGGTCATTAAATTCAATCCTTTGGCCAAAACATTTCAAGCTGCAACCACATCAGCAGGTCCCACACTACCAGTTTTACACTGTGTCATTTTGTATTATTTCCACCGCACAGAGAAAGAGGAAACAAAACAATAATATAACCAATAGAATATTTACTAGGCACTGCCGGAAGACACTTTCTGGTGCTCGAAGTCGCCTTTCAGCTCATTGACTTGAATAGGCTGTAAGGTATCTTATGTCTGAAGCCTGACTAGTAATAGGGGCCTGTAGGTTCCCCACTCTGAGGGGGAAAGTTCATATCACAGCACAGATAGTTCGTCTTCTAAACAGGACATGCACCTTAAACAAAAACACAGATCTTATTGTTTTACCGACTGTGTCACATATGAGACTGTTGCTCTGATGCACACTCCAAATGTAGGATACAGGACCATATTCGCTAAATGCACATAGCCATAAAGCACCTTACAGTCCATTCACATGAATAAGGCCTAATGTGCCTTACCACTTAACATTACTTAGTAAATATGGCCCACCAATGTGGAATTTGAAACAATATTTATTTTCATTTAAAAGGTTTTATATTTTTAAGTAGCATTGCTCCAGATATTGATAATATTAATAATAATAATAATAATAGTTCCTAGAATAGGAATAGAAAAATGCTGGTAGTCTGGGGGCCTAAAATGTCCACCCTGGCGTCTGTACAGTGATGACTAGATGACTTGATTGACAGGTCAAATCATCGCCTTGCAGCTGAGTGAGGAGCTCGTGGGGTGAAGAGCAAGAGGAGTGTGAGGGTTGGGGCTATTTGGAGGGGGCGGGACTAGTCAGAACTAATACTGTATCTGGGATGTCAGAGAGTGTGTGTGTGTGTGTGTGTGTGTGTTTGTGCGTCTGAGAGAGGAATGTGTGTGTCAGTATGTCACATACACACACATAGCGGCAGAGCCGATGACAGATAAGGAGTGGCAGGGTGTAAAGAACCCTCCCACCACCAGGTGTGCACCTAACAAAAATGCTGGCTCTTAAAAATGTGTTAAATCCTGGTTTTTTTGGAAATGTATCGATCCAGCTTCTTAATCTTAAATATCCAAAATGTGATGACCACTGCACCATCTCAGCCACATTTTGCAGTCACAAATCTTAAATAGCGACCAAATATTCCTTAACCAATCAGGGCTTAATACATTCAGCGGTCAAAGTAAATTGAGAATGCAGAGTACCATTACTTTATTTTATTGCAATCCCAGAATGTTACTTTATTTAGCTTTCTATTTACACACTTACTATAACACTTTATTTTTTTTAAGAAAAGGGGTTTTATTTAAGAAACTTCTCCCTTTCTGTTTTGAGAGCATAAATAGTAGATACATATTTTTAAATTATAGTCAAATGATAAACAGTTTTATATAATGTAGTCAAATGGTCAAAGTGACATCCAGAATGAAATTCTAAATCTATGTTCATAAAATTACTGCACTCAGGTATTACATTATCGGAACAGCATTAGTATATGATTTGAGAACATTATTTTAGAAACACAGCGAGCTCAAACTATTCTTACTTGACTGTAAGGTTTATATAGATCAGCATAACTCTCTTCCCTTCTGCATTGTCCTTATATTCCAAATTACATAAATCTTCTCAATGTATCGACAGAGAACTAAGAAATACATAACATTTCTGATGTAACTACATAGCTGGAATAAGTAGCAGTGAAGTAACAGAAGTTTTCGGTTACATAAACTACTTCCAAAGAGGTCCAGGTATCTGCTTGTCTCTGTGCAAAATGTAAGACATTTGTAAAAGTGTATTATATTGGACATGAGTCACTAGCAAGTGATGTTCATGCCAAATGAAAGTATGCATCATCTAGCTCATGAAATGTGTAGTACAACATTGGAGAGAACTACTCAGATACATTTTCGAGAAAATATACACAAACCTCAAAATGTTGAAGCAGAGTTGAATAAATAATTCGTTTTTAGGCAAACTGGAATTAGAACATTAATGATAGGAATCCATCTTAAACAAGCATTGAGGAGGAAGAGGGTAAATGTCAAGAGACCATCAATAAAACACAATATAGAATTACACGGTCATTAATATACAATGGGGTCAGTTTGACTAACACACCAGACAGCTTAAATTATATTTCTCAATGATTGTGTTGTAATATAATATACTACATTAAGGACATTACAATATTTGTATACAAATATTTAAGCTGCGGCCCTGGCTGTGGCTATGTTCAGAAAGTTGCAGGTAAAATTATTCTAGAAAGTATTTTCTGTCTCAAAATCCACAGTGCTGTATGCAAACATGGAGAAATCTAATCTATAAATGTCCATCAGATGTCCAAGTAGCTTAGTGGGCAAGTTTCTGAAATACTCACTGCTTATGTTTCCATTGGTCCTGGATTCATTGGAATAGTGCTTAATACTGGGGAATGTCAGGTTCTTTGGCGCTCCAACAGTCTTCAGAACATAATCAGCATCCTGTTTCATGGTCTCAAACTTGCCCACAATGTCATACTGGATATTGCATGGATCACAAAGATGAAACATTGGCTTCCAATGAGTATCCCTGTACCTTGGATTTTCTTGAATGATGTAGCGAACAAACTCTTCAAAAGTAACATTTCCTGTAGAATTTAGTTTTTTTCCGACTTTGGCTTTTATCATATCTGCAAATGTTGTGCTGTAGTAAGGTTCAGCATGAAGAAACTTGTCTCTATATGCTGAAACCAGCCTCTGTAAAGGATCTCGAGTGAACATCACTTTAGTGTAATTATTAAGCAACTGCTTCTGCTCTTCAGGAGAGTAGGCATTCAGCTTGGTCAATAAAGGGGTAGTATGAATATCTTCATGCTGGAGATCATTAGCTGTAATAACTCCAGGAGTCATGTTTAGGAGAAGAATTATCCTCTTCCAGTTAGAGCAACCTACCTTCGGCACTTCGCAGTAAATGAACTTATGGCTATGTACCACAAACAACTGTCTGGCAACAAAGGGATCGATTCTATATAAGGAGGAGGAGTTCGTGAGGTTGTTTTGTAGACAAACAGATTTCAGAATATCTTTTCGATGATTTTGAGTGACTGAGCCTGCAAGAGACAAAGAAAGACATGTGGATCATGAACAGATTTGTGATTACGTTTTGTAACTTGAAGATATTTTACCAGATTCATCATTACGTTCTATAGTCCTTTAGCTCACCGACCTTCTAATGTACCCTAGAGTGTAGTCATCAAAGTCCCCCTGCTGCAACACTGATGCAAAAATAGCACCAGATTAACAAAACTTGCCCGTGAATGTCTTCTGATGAGGTAAAAAGAGAAAAAACGGAGCACTATATCCATCAGAAGAACCACCAGGAAAGCGTTTCCCATAAATAAAAGCTTAATTTATGGGATCATTTGAACCAGGCCACATCCTCCAACTGAACTATTAATCAATATACGGTTGTCTTTCCAAATATTATTATCCATTTACCACAGTTTTTTCTTTAGAGCACCATACAACACGCTGGTACATACCGTGAATGTCTTCTGGCTGCAAAACTGAAAACGTGTAAATGAATAGCATCAGATTTACCAAAAGGAAAAAATCCCATTGTTTCTAGCGGATTATGAAAAAAAGCATTTGATTCTGTCTATACGATATAGTATTGTCGGTTGACTCCCCAAAGTCCTTAGATCTTCCAGGTAGTGGGCGTGCAAGCCTCTATTCTCCATATTACTGCAACAACTTTTCCGATACCATCTTACTTTTGGTCGTTGTCTTGATAAACCTGACATTGAGACGGCAAACGGAAGCAATAACAGTGAGGAGACAAGACACCGCTGAATGCGGTGAGCTGCCATCCACAGAGACGCACGCAGCCACTCTCGGGAGGTGAAGGAGGTGAGCAAGGGGAGACGCGACAGGGCGGAACCAGAGAGACACTGGGAGACCATCAGGTACTCAGTACCCACACTGTCCTTGGAAGCGGTGCAGAGCGCCAGGCGGAGGTTTGTGTTGTATATTGGGGGTGGGGGGGTCGGAGGACGATGTGGCATAGAGCCGGGGCGCAGCTGTGTCCAACTAACAGGCACATTACATCTGAATGCATATGCCAGCAGCGTGAATGTCCCCTTTTTAAATTGACCCTGAGACATTAAGAAACATTGGTCCCAATATAAGAATCTGAATGCCCCAAAAAGATCAACAATATTGAACTCCTCATGTTCAGTGATAAAGACATTGTGATTTTTTTCAGACGTTCCTTTTTGATCCTTTCCACAGTGAACTCATTGTTTATGCAACATAGTTGCTTGTCTGCTGGTATACTATTGACTAGCTGATATACCCGGCGTTGCCCGTGATGTAATGTTCTGCCTCCCCCATCCTCCCTCAACTCCCTTCCCCCCCCCTCTTCACAGCTGTTCAGGCTTCCCCCCCTTCTCTCATGACTCCCTCCCCCCCCTCTCTCCTGACTCCCTTCCCCCCCCCCTCTCTCTCCTGACTCCCCCCCTCTCTCCTGACTCCCTCCCCCCCTCTCTCCTGACTCCCTCCACCCCTCTCTCCTGTCTAACCCCCCCACCCCTCTCTCCTGACTGAATACCAACCCCCGCCTGTCCTCTGTGCGCCGCCATCTTACCGGGGGCAGCTGCAGGAGGAAGGGGGTCCTTCCTGCCCACTGCCTGTCCCCCTGCCGGGGAGGGAAGTGAGCGTTGGCGGCTGGGGCAGGAGGGCCGCGCCGTGCTTCCCCTCCATCCGGGAGCCGGTGGGGGGGGGGGGGAGGGAGGGAGAGGGAGAGGAAGAGGGAGAGAGAGAGAGTTGGGTGACGTCATAGAGCCGGGTGACGTCATAGAGCCACCAATCTGATTGGCCAGAGGCTGAGGACCAATCAGATTCACCGCAGCTAGTACCAACCTTTCGATTTTATATATTAAGATGTAATGCTAGTGCTATCCCTGTTTTAACACTAGGGATTATCATAAGTATCACATTCTCCTTAAATAATACAGTCTGATTATCCTTGCTATTTTCTTTAAATTATTATATTTCTACATTGCACCGGATGCTTTTTATATCATTGATATTGTAGTTTTTGTGTTAAAACCAGCATTGGGGCTGCATAGTTTAGAATTATTTTCTTTATCCCTATGTTCTTGCGCACCTGATATTCATTTGAATGAGTGTATGCATGTATGCATGTATGTTAAATAGATAGATATATGAAACGTCGTATTTTCTATGCAGGGGTTTATTTTCAGGGATTAAAATCAAATGCTAACAGGCCTACCGTCTCTTTAAATCAAAAAACACAAAAATAATACCCATTCCTTTTTGGAAAGCTAACCACACCATAGCTTTCGCCCTCACTAACTGCCTGGCCAGCTAAGCTGGTTCCCAAGCCAAAACATGCCCTGGCATATGCAACAATGTAACCCATACATACAACAATAAAGAGTTTTTGCATACAACAATAAAGAGTTTTTGATTTTCTGTCAGTCCTTTGGAGCAGACGTCCCTGCTTCAGCACAGCCTTGTTGTCCTTTCTACCTAGGGGAACTCAGCCCCACATTGAGCCCAGAGGAACTCCTCTGTAGGCCCTCTGTAATCAGCTTCCGCAGCTTGGGAGCACTTCTAACTCCCCCCTTCTCCGGGGAAAACAGTCTCTCAGTATAGCAGCTTTCAGTCTGTCTTTTAAACCACTTGCTTGTTCACTCAAGGAGTTTATTTCTGACTGGAATCAGTTGTATGGAGGTTGTGGCACCTCCCCCAGAGCTCACATCACCTCCCCCTTTTTAATGGTGGATCTTCTCATCTTGCTGCAGGTAAGGAATCTATTATGATTTTTCCCCCTCATACAGAGGTATAGGGAACAGTATGCATTGTAGTGTAGGACTTGCACTTATTATGGTTTACCTTGACGATTTGGTGTGCAGGCTTATGATGCTTTGGCCAAAATATCTAACTAAAAAAACACATTTTATTATTATTAGTATTAGCATTATTATTAGTACTGAAGCATTATTTCTTGTAATTATTACCATGTATGTTTTGTCATTTGGATGTAGCACTGGGCACCCCCTGTGGTTTGTTATATTCAATTGCCACAGCCCAGTGGCACTCTATGTGACATTACATACAGTCAAGATTAGGTGGGTGTGGGCGTTTGAGCTGGCTGGGTTTGTGTGTGCTAAATATAATATACAAGAATTATTACAAGAAATAATGCTTCAGTACTAATAATAATGCTAATAAAATATGTTTTTTTAGTTAGATATTTTGGCCAAAGCATCATAAGTAAACACACACACACACACACACACACACACACACACACTAGTATTAGACAAATTTATTACAAATAGACAAATAATGCCCCAAGGTTGATATATCATGAGACAGATTTAAAAAAAACATCTAAAAATATGTACTGCTGCGGCACAGTTTATTCGAGCATTTGCCCGTTCTGTGCCGCAGCAGTAGCCTGGCGCGCGCCCGAGTGTGACGGGCGCGCGCCGAAGCAGCGGAAGAGCGCCCTCCGATCGGGGCGCTCTCCCTACCGCTGCCGGGTCCGCCGGGTCCCCCGGAACCCCCTGCCGCTGTCCCGCGATCGCGGGACACCAGGGCTCCCTCGGGGAGCCCCTGGACACGCGTGCAGGGGGCGCACGCTCCCGATGACGCGTGACCGCGCGTCTATGACGCGCGGCACGCCGAGGGGCGGCCACTAGCAAGCCGGGAGATTTCCCGGCTTGCGGTACCGACCACACTCGAATAAAGTGTGTCGGTAGTGTATAGAGAAGCAATAAAAAAACGAAGAAACGAAAAAACAACAAAAAGATGCCTATCACTAAGCTGCAATTATATAGGAAATTGTATATCAATTGCAATGCCACATTAGTAAAGGGATACGATATATCACGGTAGAATGGTCACATATAATGTGTATCAGTGGTAGTCCAAGTACAAGAATCAAAACGGAGATCGTGAGGTTAAATCCAATGCTCTGTGTTTGGGCTTAGGTATGTTCTCACCCACTCTTAGATATAGAGAGTAACCCCAAATCCCTTCAGCTGTGTCTCCTTCCTGCAGACAGCAAGTGTGCTGATCCGGACTGCAGATGGTATTGTTGTGATCACTCCTGCTCAAACAAAATCCCCAGTATGTGGGGGGGGGGGGGGGGGGGAATCAGCTGTGTGGGTATACCCCTCCTCCCCCTCCACCTCCCCTCCCCTCCACCTCCCCCATCTGGGATTTTGTTTGAGCAGGAGTGATCACAACAATACTATCTGTATCTAGCCTCCTACTGTACAGTATGTAGTTCTGATATGAGACTTATAGGGAAAACCCCATTGGAGAGAACACTGAAATAAACAAATCCGATCTTAATAATTATCATTACTAACAAAGGATATATCACTTAAAAATGGGAACCAATTCAATTAATTAATTAAGACACCCGTGTGCTTTCCTTCCGAGGGAATTATTAGGATCAGATTTGTTTATTCCAGTGTTCACTCCAGAGGGTCTTTTCCTATAAGTCTCATATATGGGAAATACATAGGAGGCTAGATAGCTGTTCCCTTTATGCATTGGGGTATCAAGTTTCTTTGTATATATAGATATTCAGTTGTTGTATTAAGACATTCTGTACATTTTGCATTAAGATATTCCTAGTTCTATTAAGACATCTTTGTTGGATTAAGACATTTTGTATTAATACATAGGAGGCTGGACACCTGTTCTCTTTGTGAGTTAGGATATCAAGTTTCTTTGTATATAAAGATATCTATCCATGGTATTAAGACATTCTGTACATTTTACATTAAGATATTCCCAGTTCGATTAAGATATCCAGTTGTTGGATTAAGACATTCTTTGTATTTTGTATTAAAACATTCTGAGCTTCATGCAATATCCTTGCTTTACCAAGATAATACATTTCACTAGAGATTTTCACTATCTCCTAGTATATGGTATATACACACACCTCTGTTCAATCACTTGCCAAGTAGTTTTCTGTATCATTTAGGGAATTGATCTTTTTAAAGGACAAATATCCATTCTTATGAGTCCAAATATAACTGTAGGTTCTAATTCCTAGCCCTATTAAAGAATAGGATAATAATATCCATGTTAGGGGTAAAGGATGTACCACAGTCTTTTATTGATCTTATGTCTCTATAGACTTTTTTATGATGAATTGATGGTATTATATATTTAATATATGAATTGGCTAGTTACTTTTCTTATGAAAAGTTGCGTTTTTGTGTTTCTGTGTGTCATGTTTATGTGGTATTATGTTCTATATGTTAGTGGTCATTTTCAATCATTATGTAATGTTACCACTTTTATGTACTTGTAGATTGTTTTTATCATGTGCGATATGTTTACGTTTGTACCGTCAATGTTTTAGGTTTTACCATCTCTGTTTGCCTAATTGTTGGGCAGTGATATAATTGGGTAACTCTAATTGGATGGCTTTGAATAAATTACCCGGTAAGATCCCCATAGGTCATGTAATTCCTTAGCTTTTGTATTTAACCTGAGCCTGGGGATCATAACACTAACCCCTGATGAAGTGTCGCTGACACAAAACGCGTTGCGGTGAGGTCTTACGCAGCGACGTGACGCCCGTGACAGCGGACTCGGAAGCTGCCATCCAAACTCCATGAGGACGCCGACTGCAAAGTTGTATCTGGCCCCTGGTTACATTTTTTGAGCTGGACTTCGCCCTTTAATATCTGGGACTTTGTAAGATCGTGGAGTCTCTGGGAAACAGAGCCCGACCCTCTGTGGAGTTTTGGATGATCGGATCATTGTGATCCACTCATTTTTTTTATGTAAGTGTATTGTGTTCCATTTTTTTACATATAAATTGTATTATGTTATACTAATTCTGTCTTTGTTGTTTCTCTTTTGCACCCCTTTTTTGTATATATGGATGTGCCCCCCTGATCACGGGAGATTGGGAGCAGCAAGGAGAACTACATTGACTTTGGAGAGACAAAGAACTAGGACAGTGTGCAACTGTATTTTTTAGAACATTTTTAATATAATATTTTTTTTACGTCCAGGTGACACAAGCAGTCTGTGTGTGATCCACAACGAAGAAGATTTTTAAGAAGACAATATGAGCTTTCAGATAGAAATTGGGGTAGCATATACTTTCTGTGTGCATGTACTGTATGGGTTATAGAAAAATACTTTAAGTAAGAGTACAGATGGGAGAATTTTTTTTGCGGATCTGGATCCGCTGTTTCTGTTGGTTTGCGGATCCGGACCATTGATTTAATTACAAAAATGTTTTGGGGGGAGGTGGGGAGAAAAACCCTACAATATGATTAATATGCTGATTAAGCACCGCACAGGCTCCTGCAGGGATATCTAAAATAAATACATACTGAACTTGGCGGTCCTTAGAGAAGGGCGTTTGGAATGAATCCTTTACTTACAAGGTCTATCTTTGTCTTTACAGTCACATGTCAATGTACTGAATGCTATAGCTCAAACTGTCATATATGAATCCAGTGCAGTTGGTGCTTCAGGAATAGGAAACTCTACCAACCCAGGTGAAAAACAGAATATACTCATACTCCTTGATAAAGGACACTTGGTGTCTGAAACGCGTAGGAGGGTTTTCACCTTCTTGGGTGATGTTCTGTTTTTGTTTTTGTATTGAATAAATAGATTTTTATTTTTATACCACCTGACTCCCTGGCAAGTGCGCTGCTTTCTTCTACTCTCCATCATTGGACTTGTGCATCAGCGGCTGGAACACCACTGCGGACTCTCTGGGTAAGATTGTTCCTATTTATTCCTTATGTGATTTATGGAAATGGATGAGTACCAGGACATATTTGATTTCCTCCAATGAGGTTACATCAAGGTGATATTGAGCATTTTTGATTGTTTCCTTCAGGAGAAGCTTTATTGTATTGGACTGGTCACTCACAGATCACTTTATTGTGAGCCCACTCCGTAGTATAGTCTTTGCTTGGAGCGTATACTTATGGATTTAATTGCATGAAGATTTCACTATCTTTGGAGCACCCACTCTCTTTACAAAGAAAAACAGAATATACAAAGAGGAAACACGAAAATAACATATCACGTACTAATGGGTCACTAATCCTTGTGATGGGGCAAAAGATCAGTGTAATGAATTGAGAAGTTCCTTCGCAAAATGTTAAGCGTTTTACCCCAAAATGTGATTATAAGTGAAAAGTTTAGCCAAGTCTGAAAGGGTGAATAAGATTGCCAAATAAGTATTCATCTACAGTAAATACTGTACCACCAGATATTGATTAAAACATGGTGTTGGACTTTAAGGGAAGGACTGCTGAACAAAGAATTATATATACACAGATCTAGCTAGACTTACTGTCCCTGCTGCCGCATAAAGCTATAGAAATTCCCTAGCAGCGCCCCTTGAAGCCTCGTATTTTCCAAGGACACAGATTTTAAGACGCATCCCGATTTCAGACATGTTAAAATGTGAAAAAAGGTGCATCTTAGAATCAAGGACATACGGTAATTAACATGCAGCGTGCATGTCAAGATTCCTATTGGAAATACAAAAGCCTCTTAATCTGTGCTGATCCTGGCAGCCATATTGTGTCCCCATAACAAGCATCTTGGGCAATATGTTGGGAAATGAGGGGTTCCAGGATGTCAGGACCATGGACCAGTTATAGGGGACTCATGCTTCAGGTAATACTGTATCAACACAATTAATACTCAGCATTGCAAAGTGTCTTTTTTATTTTTTGTGAGCAAGCCAAACACTTTAAATTGTTGTGCCACGTTTTTGTAGGCCTCAACTACTACATACTTTGTTCATTACTTACCATTGTTGTAGACAGGATACTGTATTGATTGATAATGGAAGAAAAAGCCCAAACAGATACAAGAAAGCAAAAGAAGGATGAACAGCTTTTGGTACACCTTCTGCATTTTGTACGACACACTATGATTGCAACCACAAGGAATTGTCCACATCAATCACAGCCTCTGCAAATTAGAAGGATGAGGGTTTGAAAAAGAAATAGACCTTACCCAGTTTAAATCAAAATATCTCAGGGGAGTATGTGCTGCTACATGAAGCACCCTACTCGCTGTGCTATGTAAAAATGTCATATATACAGTATAAAGAAAAGTAAACCCAGTTGTGGGCACTCTTTCCCCTTAGTGGGTGTATAATGACATTATTAAAATTAACTTTATTAAATAAATCATCAAAATATATACATAGTGAAACAACGACGCAGAGCTATATCCTTCAACATCTGTGGTGGATGTTAGGATTTTTACATAAATGAGGTTTATTATTATTTATAAATATTTAGCAACCTCTGGTACAATGACCAATGTATACACCAAATGTAGCGTGGGAGTATATATGTACATTTTTTTATTACGTAATGTCAACAATGTAGGCAGCATTTTTTGAAAGAGAATACACAACAATGGTTTATAATACAATAAGCACAACAAACATACAATCAGCCAACAAGAAAGGACACCCCTGTCCCAGAGAGCTAACACAACGCAAGTATAAAGAGTTCGCAAAACAATTATAAAAAATAAAATACATCATCGTATGTAAAATAATAATAGTGGGTGGGAATAGATTTATAAAGTAACTGCAAAATGATTAAAAATGATTAACATTGCCTCTTTTTTTTTTGCATTCTTTAAAGGCATAAGTCACGCAAATGGAACCATCCCATATTGGTTCATATGGGGGGGGGGGGGGGTGTTACTCTTTTTAGTAGTGCCTTAAGTCCTCTATTTATTTGATCTTTTGTGAATTTATTTTGTGTGTGTGATCTACGGAGCGATTTTTAGATTGTAATGCGTGGTAGAGATGGGCAAACGTTCCACGTTTCAGTTTGGACATTTTCCATTAAAAAACAAAAAACAAAGGGGCCGATGCAGTAACTTGCGAGAAGGCTGAATTTGGCTGTTTTATTGCGAGATTGGCATGTAGTATGCAGTTGATGGCGGTATGTGTGCGAGTTACCTGAAAAACGGCATATGCAATTGTTGCCGGAAATCAAGCGCTGGCGGGGTGGCGAGAATGGCTATTTCGCCATATTAAGCAGCACGCAGAATGCAGTAGATGCCGAGTAAGATCTCGGGGGTGCGCGGGAGAAACTCCTTGCGAGAAAAGCGCCAAAAAGCTGCGGCACCAACAAGCAGGCGAGAGCCGAACATTTCAGCTGCTAGTGACATTGTTGTGTCATTGTACTGTTGCTGCTGGCAGCGCAGCTTCAATTGTATTACATGTCATTCAGAACCTGTTACATGTGTTGTTTATAATAAAATACATTATTAATGTTAGCCAAAGGTGTCTGTCTTGTGAATGACAAGAAGCAGGTATGTTCCTAAAACTATCTATTGAGGGACAGCGCTGTGAAAGCCTTGGTAATGTCACTAGCAGCAAAAAACACACTGCTGTGAGTAACAGAATGCGTCAAACTATCATGAGGTGATTTTTTCATGTTCAAAAGTTGCCGCCAAATTCTCCTTCAATACAGATACATGACGTAATCCCCCTCTTGCTGCATGCACGGGTTACAGTACACACAGCAACTCACTGAAATGTACTGTAAGCTTTGCAACAGAGTCCAACACACAGACACAAATGTACATGAAATGTCACAAAACACATGCACACATGTATCACCTCTTCACGTGTCAAAGAACAGAAGACACAACTGTAGCACTGCACCAGGTATGTTTCCAAAAGTATCTAATTAGGGACAGCAGTAAAAGGTTTGCTAATGTCAGTAACAGCAAGACAGTCACTACAGTGAGTAACTGAAAGCTTTAAGCAAGAAGGAGGTTTTTTTTTTATTTATGTGCAGAGGTTGACTCCACATTCAAGTGAAATACGGATACATGCAGTCACCCGCCACTGACTGCAGGAACTCGCAACATGTGCAACTCACCATTGTATCTCACAATCGCTATTTACTGCATTTAGCGGCAAATTCCCGCCAAACACAGGAGATTTAAGCGCGCTGCCGACACACACATATCGCAAGTTACTGCATCGGCCCCAAAGTCTCATGTCCAATGTGAAATGCACCTTGGTCAGGTGACACTGCTAATAATTTGGTCGTAAATGTAGTTTTTGCAAATTTGTCTTTGCAATGAAAATGGCCAATTTTGCTGGGTTCCCAAATCAAGTTGCAGTTTTTCTAGCTGTGCGAGAAACAGCTTTTTAAAAACCGGTTGGTAATTTTTCAGATACATGTTATACATAAATATAATGAACAGAGCCAATTACAAATGATAAGCCTCACTTATTCTACAGTAAGGGGAAGCAAGGAGCAATCATGCATTTTTTAAAAATTATTATTTATTATGTTTTACAGTAGGTTAGAAGCAAGATGTCTACAGAGCTGTACCCCGTTCATTTCAGCTCCGGGGACCCCTGCTTCCAGAGACAGACCTTTGAAGGAGGTGCCGGTATCGGAAACACAGGCAAAACAAAAAAAAAATTGGGGGGAAAAAAAAGTGCTACAACTCAAAAATACATAGATACTGTAATAAATAAATAAAAACCGGCCGTGCTTAAAAAGTACAGATTGGAAGAAATCCATCTTCGTAAAAAAGAGAGGTTGTACAAATCAAATGTCACTACCAGGTACTTATTACATTTTGACCATGGTATTTCATTATTGGTCCCCAAGAATAAGTAATACAAAATTAACTCACCTTGATCCAAAACTCAGAAAGGAGTCAGGAAAATAGACTCCAGAAGCTCTTAGCAGAACACCCAGGCCTAGCTGTGCAATAGTCTGCAAGCAACAGAGCTGCAGGCTACAAGATTGTTCTTATACAGGGCTAGCATAGGCTTATCAAAGTGTTCCAGAGATTCCTTTCAAACCTGAATAACACAGAAAAACCTGTTACATTAGTTGTAAAGTCCATCTACATACCTTATAAACGTGCACCTTCTGAAAATCAGTCAAACGACACAAGGTCTGACCTGGCACAGACTAACACAAGAAGACAGTATGAAGAATAAAGTAAAAGAGCAATAACGTGCCTTCAGTTTAAAGGTGAGGGAGGGGAAGGAGATCCAGCAGCCTCTGGGAGACCTTTTTCATTGCAAAACACAATCATGTTGTCAGATGTTAAAGTAGGGATGAGCAACTCCAGTCAGGCTTTGACTGAGCCACCTGTGCTGAAGCAGGACTATCCTGAAAACCTGACCTGTTTGTGTCTACAGGGTTAAGGAAAGTACAGGGTTAAGGAAAGTACATGCAAATCAAGTCGAACATGTATTTTGTGTGTATATATGTATATTTTTTTAATTAAATAAAGTCAACAATGTAGGCAGCATTTAATAAGAGAATACACTACAAGGGTTTATAATAAGATAAGCACAACAAACATACAATCAGCCAACAAGAAAGGACACCCCTGCCCCAGAGAGCTAACACAACGCAAGTATAAAGAGTTCGCAAAACAATTATAAAAAATAAAATACATCATCGTATGTAAAATGTAGAAGGACAAGGACTCAGGCTAGTGATATCAACCCAAATATGTTAACCTCAAAAATAAATCATGGTGATTAGTCAATGCTAGTCCCCCCTCCCCCCAAATACATTTGAATTAATTAGAGATGGAAAAAATCTCAAATGATATCAGAACTTTACATTTCAAAGCCATTACTGGTACCCAGTACACCAAGGCTTGGGGTGTTTCTCCCCATAACTTTCATTTATATTTGTTTTACTGTCACTGTTTTTATAATGTTATACCTATTGTAAGCATTTATTTTTTTCATTCATTATGCTGTTTTAGTATTTTCCATCTTATTTTAAGGGGGGGTTCTTCCATACATTTGGTTAAAATCCATAACCAAACAAACAAGAGTTTTGTCAAATCCAGAACCAAACTGAATTCAAAGGGAGGGGCCCACCCTGTATTTTATTGGGAATATAGAGATTTATATGAGTGAAACTCCACTGAAGTGTTTTAGAGCTCAGGTGCTAGCAATCAGCGAGACTGAGATTCAGCATTAACAGGACTGCACACCCTGCAGGAAAACAGCGTTACAAAGTGCTTTTGGAAATTGAGGTAAGGGATTAACAGATGTAAAATCAAACACAATTTCCATTGAAGATGACCAGGAGCTATAAATTATATCTGCTTGGCAAACTACAAATAATGAATCCTGTGGGCTGACGCATAAAACGAAGTCAGGAACCACTGTAGAAATCATGAAAGTCTAAGGTATATAGAGCATGAATTTGTTTTATATTTACTTCCCAAAAAAATGTAATAAATACTTTAAGACTTATTTTTAATGGCAGCTGCCAGCGTAAAAAAAAATCGTATTATGCATAGGTGATGGTGTTTAATGAAGTGAAAAAAAATCACAAATCCCTAATTATTTAAACATTTGCAATACAATGAATCGAGATAATGTCCTGTTCTATTCTAACTCTGGTACTCTTTTATATTAACACATTGCATTCATCATTCCTAGTGCTCTAGTATTGCCTTCATTATCAACCGATTACTACACCTCTGCTGTCCAATCTCACATCTCACCCTCTTCTCTTTCAGTTTAACCCAGAGATTAAAAGCGGTCTCTTTATCTCTACATCTGTCACTATTGTATCTCACTCTTTTCTTCCCCACAATCTTTTAAACCCCTCTTTAAATAGTTCTCTCTGTCTTAAATATGAACACCCTGTCTCCATCCAACTGCTTCTCCTCTGTCCATACACCTCACTGCCTTGCTTACCTTCCTTCATAACTTCAGTCCTCTCAAATGTAATCTCGTCTACCCTCCTGTGACTGCCCAGCTCAGATATTTGTTTCCAGTTCAACAACCTCCCTTCCCATTAAGCACGATTTTCCTCATTGATCTCTTCAAAACACCACACCTACAGGGCTGTGATTGTAGACAAGTGATACTTGGTTTCCACAGTTATTTTGCATAAAGCAACAAAGGGCTGCAATGTGTGGTCTTACTTGTTGGACGTCATTAGAAAGATTCAATAACCTGATGTGTAAAGTTGTACCTACTTGCAGCCTGTTGAAATGAATATGATTTCTTCTTTTCTGAGTTCCTATTTACAGGTTACTTCTGGCTTCATAATTACTGTACAGAAATTGGGAACACATCACATCACCTCCAGTTGAGGACTTGCAAAAATGTGATATCACTGAAATATAGATGATATATTATATAGCATGTAGAGATAAAGATTGTAAAAACCCACCACAGTGTCTCTACCATATAAATGTAAAACGTCTATAAAATATTTAACTCTCGAAAGATTGGCTTATAATATCAACTGTTAGTTCAGATTAAAAAAAGGTGTCACATACTAATGTAGTACCCTGTCCTGTTGTAACTGGACTAACCCGGCTACTTCTACATTTCATTTTTAAATACTATACGTTTTTTCCCTCCCAGTTGCCAATTAGCTCGATGTAACCTTTTAAACATGCCATGGTCTTAAATTCAATAGGGCACATTGTAAACAGGTGTATGTAAAAATAATAATTTGGGGCATGATCTCTTTGCTGCAGAGATGGGGGATGGGGGATGGTGGATGGTGTCTGCAACACTTTGGAGTAGATGAGGCAGCAATGTATCCGGAATAGATTTGGGAGCTGCTTCAAGATACAAACTGTGTGTTACCTTGTTTTATAGGAAAACATCATTCTAGTGATTTTTACAGGCATCTATTTGTGCGTTTCTGCAGATCTGTGCAAGCCTGGATGTTCGCTGGCTTTTTCGGGGTTATTTACTAAATTCTCCCAACTACAAAATTGGGGCAAAAAATCTCCACTAGATTTATTCAAGAAAAACATCCTCATTAAAATCAATGGGATTTTCTTGTTTGATAAATCTGGTGCTTATTTTTGCACCAGTTTTGACCTGTTTTTTGCACCCAGGAGACTTTGGTAAATGATCTCCCAAATACAGTATGTATAGGTGGTGATGTTTGTTATGGTGCCCTTTTCAGATAAATATATGTGTTAAAACAAGAAGACAGTAGATTTTTGGGTGATTTGTCGACCACTGTCCATAACCAACATTTCAGTCCCAGCAGAGACTTTCCTCAGGGCAATTATGGATATATTACTCTGTGTGTGTGTGTGTGTGTGTGTGTGTGTGTGTGTGTGTGTGTGTGTGTGTGTGTGTGTGTGTGTGTGTGTGTGTGTGTGTGTGTGTGTGTGTGTGTGTGTGTGTGTGTGTGTGTCGCACAGGAGATTGCGACAAAGAAAGAATTTCCGGATTTATTAATTGATACTCTGTCTCCCCATGGACTCAACCTCAATATAGGCCATTGTAGAACAGGATGAGGGAGCGGGATACTTTATATGTGAAATATCATTGAAAGGGAAAATATAGAGTGGTAATGCTAATACCAGGTGAAAAGATCGTTCTTTGAATCTTCAAACATTATACTCACATACATATGAGTACAACAAGCATGTCACACTCTAAGATTCAGGTGTATGGATAGAATCCAGTCTTGTCTAGGATTACATCTTGGATCGGGCGCTGTGGGGTTATACTTAAAGTAGAAGAGAGGGAGAAACCATAGCGCAGACTGTCTGAACGTAATATAATGGAATATTAGTTTAAAAACCCTCAAAAATACGCACTTACAATTAGTGCAGTTTTATTGCATATACCTTAATCACTTGTTTGGTTCGGTACAGGCATACCCCGCATTAACGTACGCAATGGGTCCAGAGCATGTATGTAATGTGAAAATGTACTTACAGTAAAGGGAAGCACTACCTTTTCCCCACTTATCGATGCATGTACTGTACTGCAATCATCATATACGTGCATAACTGATGTAAATAACGCATTTGTAACAGGCTCTATAGTCTCCCCGCTTGCGCACAGCTTCGGTACAGATAGTGAGCCGGTATTGCTGTTCAGGATGTGCTGACAGGCGCATGTGCGAGCTGCCGTTTGCTTATTGGGCGATATGTCCTTACTCGCGAGTGTACTTAAAGTTAGTGTCCTTAAACCGGGGTATGCCTGTATTCTACATGTTACTGTTTTAGTGCACTTCCACAACTTACCACTTGGGGTCACTTTCAGCCTATTTTCTATTCCTCTACAGATAGATAGTGTGATTGTTGTTACTTTATACTGCTGAAAACGCCAGTCCCGTTGCTTCTTTCTGTCTCAATATAGACCTGGCTGCTTTTATTTTAATCCTTTTTTCTTCTACTTTTTTTCTTTTAAAGGACCAATCCAAGCAATGTTCTATATGTGATTTTTTTTAAATAAAATAAATCAGTTCTGTAGTACAGGCATACCCCACATTAACGTACGCATGTATGTAAAGCGAAAATGTACTTAAAGTGAAGCACGACCTTTTCCCCACTTATCGATGCATGTACTGTACTGCAATCGTCAGAGAGGTGCATAACTGATGTAAATAACGCATTTGTAACAGGCTCTATAATCTCCCCGCTTGCGCACAGCTCCGGTACAGGTAGGGAGCCGGTATTTCTGTTCAGGACGTGCTGACAGGCGCATGCGTGAGCTGCCGTTTGCCTATTGAGCGAGATGTACTTACTCGCGAGTGTACTTAAAGTGAGTGTACTTAAACCGGGGTATGCCTGTATTACATTTTTTATGAGTTTTAATATACTGACCATCCTTTGATTTCTATAGCATGTTTTAGCACACTTTCCCAGCAGTGCAAGATCGTTGTAACACTTTCCTGTTTGTGATCATTTGTTGCCAATATTCATAGCAGTTTGAGCTGCAACCTGTAACAATAGATAATGTTGCCTTAGTAATATAAGAATATATTGTAGCTGTTGAGTTACACTGACTGAAGGATTGATTGGAAACTGAAAGGCAGCCATGTGCAAAGTGGGGGGCAGGCCCCCCAGGGGGGTGCTGGATTTCTCGGGGGGAGGCGGTTGCAGAGGCCCAGCACTCTTCCCCAAGGCACAGCCAGTAGTTTATCTGTACAGGTTAATGCCAACCTCAAATATTTGCCGCTATGGAGAGCTAGATTAATATTAGAAGAAATACAATAGTGATATACTAGTAATCTTATCAACCGACGCGTTTCGTTGGTATAAAACTACGTCATCAGGGAACTTTGTTACTGTCAAGAGAGAGGGGATTTGGCCCGGGATTAAAGGGGTTACACCCCATTTGGCCACCCTCTACTCTCACCTGGGAAGCAAAGGGTTAACTGGACTGGGGCCCAGTAATGTGTTTTTGCCTTGCTTCAGCCATCCAACTGTTTATTCCCCTGTAAAAATGTATTGTTTCTGTTCCAGTGACTGCACCACACAAACACTGGGATCCATCCGGGAGGGCAAGGGTTAATAGTTGAATAGTGATTATAGTCCTTTGTTTAAGTTACCCTCAAAGATGCCTGCCTACTAAGGAATGCGACCAAATGTTTGCAGGAAGCTGGAGTGGTTTGGGAGTGTTATAACTCACACTTACAAACCATAGTATCCTGCCAGACACCCCATTTGGTAGACTGGCCAAACGCCCATGATTTAGGAGTGGGGCTACAGAATGAGTGACCTTATTAAATATAAGAATATTATGAGATGTCCTCGGCTGAACGTGCTAAAAGCTACATATGTGTATTCGTGGGACTGATACCCACATAAGGATTAGACACATGATGTTTAGCCGGTACTAAGAGCCAGATATGAATATCTCTCTTAATTTTAGAACTACATGGTAATATTTAGTCTCATTGGGAGCGTCATGCGTGATGGAATGTATTAATATGTCTCACGTGCCAGTAAGTACTACTGAACTGAAGTTATGAAGTTATTTACAGTGTATATGGGATTTTGGATCTGCTCTGAAAATGCAGACCCCCATATGCTATGCTAATAGGGCAGGGAGAGCATCCTGCAAGAATTAGCATAGGCCAGTGATCAAAGGGTAACTGCCCTAATTGTTTATACTGGGGGCAGGAACCAAGGAATTGAGTGTTTTTAAGTGTGATACTTCACACTTACAATGGAAGCCAAAATCTGCTTCAAAGAGATTTTTTCTAGCCAGCTCGGCGCCTTGAGTGCAAGAGAAGGGTTGAAATGTTATATAAGTCAGTCACCCCTTACTCAAATGTCTTCATGTATGATCTTCATGTATTGCTGTGATGTCAACATCTGAAACTGAATTATGGAAGCAATGGCCCATCCTGTATCCTGATGGCTTTCTTGTCCTAACCTTTAAGTAAGTGTCATATTTTGTCTGTTATTTGTATATCTCGTATGTTCACCTTTTTCAAGGAATAAATTATATTTTATCATATATAAGCCTCGTCCAGTTCAACCCAGTTATATATTTGGGTGTGTATTATTCATAGCCTGTCACAAAGCTCCCGTCACAGTTACATATAGCAATTTTCTCCAAATGGAACTCAAAGGGCTTCACAATGACAGTATAGTGCGGTAATATGATGTTGGTGCCTGAGACACAAGGAGATAAAGTGACTTGCCCAAGATTTAACCAGTTTCTCCTGATTCAAATTCAGTATCATTCTTGACAGATTCCAGTGTTTTTACTCACTGAGCTGCTCCTTCTCCCTTTAGCATTCATAGTTGCATTTGTATAACTTCACCATTTTACTTCCTGTATTCTTATTAATTTGGAAAAAATGTCCAATAAAATTCAAAATACAACTGCATTGTTGTAAAATAGATATTTATTTTAAAGAACAGATTTCTCTTGTTGTTTGACTTCAGTCTCTGTTATATCCCTTTCAAACTGCATGGTCAAAAGAAAAGCATCTTCAAACATGCCGAAAGACCAAGACCCTACCATGGTCTCTGTGTTCAAATGACCAACCTCAAGATAGGTATAAAATAATGTTTAATTAAGCATCGAAGCACAGCAAGTACAAATTACATAGGTTGTTAAAGACTAATAAAGGCAAACATTGTTTTACACTATTGACCACAAATACTGTATAGATTTTTATCGTATAGTAAATCACAGTCAATACTGAACTGAGAAATTCCAGGAATGCACATAACCTTAATGCAGAATTTCTGTCACCACGTGTTAGATATTTGTAAGTACCGATAAAATGGGATGTGCGAAAAGACCCTTTTTAATCTTGAAAGCAGTCTGTCCTAATTCTTATGAAAATCCATCTTTTTGTTGTAGACATATGCATTTAACAGAGCCAGGGGTGGCTAACTCCAGTCCTCACGGCCCACCAAACAGGTTAGGTTTTCAGAATATCCCTGCTTCAGCAGTGGTGGCTCAGATTGGCGGCTGTTGAGGACTGGAGTTGTCCACTCCTGAACAGGGCCTTTTAATGCTTTCTACATTGATTAACTCATTCTCTCTTTCTGCTGCAGTTTTCATCTGATACTGGAGCCTTTAAAAAGTGCACCAACTGGTTTGGGCATTGTGTCTACATGATGCAATATTGACGGTTAGTACCGCCCTTATTTCCCTGTAATCGTTTATACAATTGACTTTGTACAGTACTATAAAATCACTTTTACAAATATGCCCATCCGGTGTATCACACAGAATAAAGAAAATACTTAGTCATATACTTCACCATTCCTTTCTTTCTTTACCCCCTGCAATTAATGTTTTATACATAATAAATAAAATGAAGAATAAAAAAAAAGGTGCACCAAAATGAACCAATGGCAGTGCCCTGTATAAATGGTTTTTATTTTGGTGGATGATGCCGTTTTCTTTAATCCTACAATATTTAAAATTATTATTCATCTTAGCCTGTAAGGCTAAGAATGTGACTTGTTTCAACAGTGATCTCACTGCCAGAGACCCCTCTAACCCAGCTCCCCTTATTTTTATTGGCTCTCGGATAAGGAACCCGCTCAAGTTTTGCTATTAGCATGGTGAGATTAGTTTAAGGAGGCCTCTCCTCCACTTCTCCTGTCTTTTTCTCTAACAAGGAGAGTTTATACCATAATTAGGATAATATCACAAAACAGGGCAATAAAACATGTTTTTTTGTGAGCTAGGTGGGGCTTCCCCTTTACAAAGTGCCAATCATCCCTGGCTGCTACATGAGAATACTCTACACATCGTTGCCACAGACTCTACACATCGTTGCCACAGATTGTGATTTGCTTGCCACTCTATTGTGACTTTTAGGTCATGGAGCAGGAGCGGCCAACTCCAGTCCTCAAGGGCCACTGACAGGTCAGGTTTTAAGGATATCCCTGTTTGAGCACAGATGGCTCAGTCGAAAACTGCCCCAGTCGGTGGCCCTTGAGGGCTGGAGTTTGCCACCACTGCCATAGAGCTTTATTTTTCTAACGGTCCACTTCTCAATTCATTTGCTTACGAGACAAAATCTTTTCGCACATCCCTGCACAGGACATTTTTTTTGTTTTAGCACCAGCAGGATTTGGAGGCGTTTGCCGTCCCGTCCGGTTTGCTGCCATCTTCTTCAAGTTCAGCAAGATTCAGTTCGCCAGTGGAGGAGACTCGCAAACCATCTAATTCTTTCTTATGAGCCTGAAGGACGAGCTCTGTCAGCCGAGTGAATGACTGCGGGGGGAGAAGGACAGAGGATTGTCAGATACAGACCCACCTAAAACCAACATAAACCAAATGACATTGGGCAAGGAGTTAAAATCAGAATAAATTACAATTGTATTGCATTGTATTTTTATTTACATAGCGTCAAGGAGCTTTACAGATACATTATAAGACCAAATAAAGGGAAGAACTATTGTAATAAAGAGGTTTCTGATCTGAAGTGCTAACAATCTGTTTTTTTTTTTATTAAAAAAAACAAAAAAGAACACATCTAAATAATGTTAAAGAAGGGGTTTTAATTTCCTCTATCTAGCTCAGGTGTTTCCCACTCCAGTCCTCAAGGGTCATGAACAGGTCAGGTTTTGAGGATATCCCTGTTGAAGACTCTTTTGTATAGACCCTATCTTGCTGACCGATGTAGTGCAGACTGTTGGTAAATCCTTAAGCTACAGGTAAATTGCTGTTATCATTTTGTTCTTTGATTGTAAAGTAATTATGAAGCAGTCAAACATATACACATAATTGGCTAATATGCAGGAATTCAGCAGACCCGAAGAAAAGGAAAATATTCATTTTCCGTAGGCGACAGAGGCGGATGCGGAACGGATCAGGGGTGCAGGAGATTCAGGGGTTGGATAGTCAAATTCAGGAGTTAAGGCCACCTCCCCTCGTGCAAGCTCAACAAAATCGTTCAGTAACGGAAAGATAGGAGAGAGGACTCCCAGCAAGGAGAGCGGACCCCCCCTCCCACACCCTCTTTCCCCCCCCCCCCACACCCTCTTTCCCCCCCCCCACACCCTCTTTCCCCCCCCCCACACCCTCTTTCCCCCCCCCACACCCTCTTTCCCTCCCCCCCACACCCTCTTTCCCCCCCCCCACACCCTCTTTCCCCCCCCTCCACACCCTCTTTCCCCCCCTCCACACCCTCTTTCCCCCCCCCCACACCCTCTTTCCCCTCCCCCCCACACCCTCTTTCCCCTCCCCCCCACACCCTCTTTCCCCTCCCCCCGCCCTCTACCCATTCGACCCATTCCGGGTTACCTTTGTTATTTTTTGTTTACCAGCGATGTTATTGAAGGCGGTTATTGACATTAGGATGAAAAAATGGATGTATGCTACATTAATGCCTTGTCATATAAACCAATAAAATTTATGTTATATAAAAAAAAGAAACAGGAGGCGGAGCTAGTGAAAGAGGGGTCCTGCTGCAAGATTGTTTTCTGGCCCCGAGGGGCAGCGCTGAGCCTGCAAAGTCCTGCTCCCTCATCCTTTGGAGCATGCTGCGAGACCCTTAAGGTCGTGGCTGAACCAGCTGCACCAATGGTAGTTTCACCTCTGATAAGAAAGTTACTTCAAGTTTCACTGAATCTTTCCGAGGAATTGACTCCCTGTGTGTACGTCTGCACGTGCCTCTTGCAGAACCAATTACACCGATACGTTATTATAGAAACACTTGTTTTTTTTGGCTGCTACTTGGGGCTGTCCTTTAAATTGTAAAAAAAATGCTTGTTTTAAGCACGATTCCAGTTGTTCAATGTAGCAACAGTGTGTAATTATATAGAACGTGTTTCTTTTTGTGTTGGCTAAATGAGATCACATTATAAAGGCAGATTACCACAAAGGAGTTGTAACATCACATGGTTTATGTGGAAACAGTTGCCGGAATAATGCTTTCTGCAAGTACATTGCGTACCGATATTCTTCTATTTATTTTTACTTCCTCTTCTTTCTTGTGTCTGATTGGAGTCCCACTTTAACACATACGTATTCAAGTTGCAACAGAGTGAACACACATGTTCTATCAGGTAGTTATAATAATTTTCCGTTTGGATTGAATAAATTAAGCCTTTTAGGTTTTGGAGACACAAACACAAATTAAATGAATTAGCATGCTCTCCTTCATAAACATTGATGGCGCCAAATCAATAGTCTCCATTAAGGGTTACCACAGCTCGATACGGCGTTAACTGCCTTTGACTTCAATGGCAGTTAAAGGGGCAGTTCAACTACTCGTCCTGGTAGTCAATGCATTTTCACAGAAACACCAACAGAGACACTCGTTCTTTCTGCTGTCATCTACCGAACACTTACTTCTATCTTGTCCTTCCTCTCAGACTTTCCATTCTTTTACTGGGGGACTTCAACTGTCAATTGATGATCTCTCGGTCACCTGGGAATCCCACCTTCTACCTCTAACCTCCTCCATTCGCTTCTGCCAATGGATCGATTCCAGCATCCACAAAAATAGTCACTATTTAGACCTGTTTTTTTTCTTTTTACTAAAACGGTTACTTTTGTGATCTCTAGAACTACCGTCCTTTCTCCCTCTTGCCTTTCGCCTTGAAAATACTTTTTACGTTGTATCTTCTACAGCATAATCACCTTTCTTAATTCCTTTGCCCCCTTGGATCCTTTGCAATCTGGCTTTTATATCACTCATGAACAGAGGCTGCCCTCAGAAGCAAAATTCTAAGGACATTTTCCCCTGATTGGACTCCTTTTCCTATTGCTATTTTCATGTCTGAAGCACGTAATCCCACTGTGTTATAATATTATGTCATGTATACACAGTTGTGAAGTGCTATGTACCTAGATGGCACTATAAAAATAAAGCCATACATACTATCACTTTGTAATCTACTCTGCTGTTTTACAGGTGTAAGGGTGGATACAACTAAAAACTATAATCCACTTCCCAAATCTCGGATTCCCTCTTGGCTATATCTTCATGGATGGCACTTTGCTGCCTCAAACGTAATATATTTAAAATTCAGCTCCTTACATTTCCTCCCAAACTTGGCCCAATATCTCCTTTTCCCATTACAGTACACATAATCACCATCTATCCTTTCACTAAAGCATGTTGCTTAGGTGTGACATTTGACTCCTACCTTGTTGTTTCTTGATTTTTAACATTGCCAAGATCTGCCCTTTCTTCTGTAACTCTACTGCTAAAACTCTAATGCATACCCTTATCCTCTCCCATCTGGATTATTGTGACCTACTACTAACAGGTCTACCTGCCTCCCAAGTTTCTCCTTTGCAATCTATCCATAATTGTGCAGCAAAAATAATTTAACTTCCTTCCAGAACAGTGTCTGCTCATTTCCTCCTTAAAACAGCAATCCCCGTTAACAAACCCACTTCTTTTTGTTTACAGAATTGCAAAGGGATCCTCCATAGCTGAATCCCACTATTTTCAGCTCTCAGAATGTCCTAGCACTCCAATAGAAAAACCGCAACAGATTATGTGGCGTTCTACTGGATTCAGTAGTCATTCTCCCCCGAAGGAAGATTTAAACCCAGAAACTTTACCGGTAAGTAGCTCAGGAACCTGGAGGTCATTGGAACTGAAAATATTGTGTTTCACCATAATATAACTGTCCGGTCTAAATCGCATAAAATAAAATGGGGGCAAAATAAAAGTAGGGGGGATTCATGCTTTAAATTCCTCTTCTGAGTTTCCATCATGTTTCGGATTTACTACAAAATTCTCCTTCACACATTCAACTTTGATTTATCGCTGTGCCCCTGCTCTCAGCTCATAATTTTCTCCTCTCCACACCTTCCACTCCTGTTGTGCTTGCTCTCACATAATAACTTTTCCCTCACTTTTCTTGAACTCCCCCACACTTAGCATACAGTATGCCAAGCACATTCTCAACCTGCCTTTAAACCCGGCCTAAAAACACACCTGAATGATGCATCTCAATAGCCTGGACTTATTGCTACTTTCCAAACCCTCAGTGGCAATTACCAACCATCATGGTCAAAAACTTACTACTTCACCTACTGCCTCTGTAAGTCTCCCATGGTACCACTTACCATTTAGATGTTACGGTTTGTGGGGAAGGGATTTCCTTCTCTAATGTTTGATTTTATTTGTTACACTTGTATTTTAACTCCCTACACTGTTTCTTTAGTAAAGTGATGCATTGATGGCACTATGTAAAAGAAAATATATGTACTGTACAACCCTTGCTTTTTAGGAAGCCATCTATTTAATCACAGACAATGTGAGTTCGAGATTTGGCTGTTGAGTCACCAACATGTATCATAGATTAACTAATTAATTCAAACCTGCGTTTGGCGTCTTCACACATCTTTTATACAGCTATTAATGCCCAGACCAGGACACTTCTGCATTTTAAAAGTATTTGGAAATTGTATGGCAAGATCCTTATTGGCTTAATAAACAGATGGCGCTGAGCCCACAAATAATGTTAAGATGTCAATTGTAATATACAAACTTGCCAATTTATTGCTTCTTTCTTACCTCCTTAATGTTGAAATTAGTGCAGGCACTTGTCTCAAAGAAGTCCATGCCGTACTCTTCAGCAAGCTAAAATATAACATTGCAAAATAGCTTTAGAACAAGCAATGCATTGGGAGAACAATTCAATGGTCGTTTCATTTTTACATTTATTTATTTATAAAATGTGTTACCAGGAAGTAATACATTGAGAGTTACCTCTCGTTTTCAAGCATGTCCTGGGCATAGAGTTATGATGACAAATACATGGTTACGTTAAGTGAACATGGTTATACATTTTTTATAAAGACATTGCATGAACAGTTAAAGATAATATATATATTATAGGCGTATGTAACAGTTGCAGACCAGATTAAAATGTCAGACAGCTATAGAACTTAGACTGGTGGTGGCTGTGAGAGTCTCCGGTAGATTGTTCCAGTTGTGGGGTGCACGGGTTATCTTCCTCCCTAAACATTTATAGATGGAGGTGGTGCTCATGTAGATGCAAACGGGGCCATTGCTAAGATGTAACATTTAAATATATGGCACAAAACTCTAAAATCTCACACACTTGTTATTTACACATATAGGATATATTTAGGGGGCTCTCATTGAGTCAGAAGTAAAAACAATAATAGGGTATTATTGTGTCACATAGATATTACTTGGTTGGATTATGGGTAGGAGAAAGATCATTAAAATATCTCTGCTTAGGACCTAAATACCACTATCACTGGCAAACGGTTTGTAAGAAATTAATTAATCTCTTATTTAGGTTAGTCCACCTTAACTTCTATACAGCGATTAAAACAAGGTAAGAATCATTCTATTATTCTGCCGCCTAGAGAAGGGACCAGAATTGTTCTGAAAGCTACACGAAAAACATCCCCAACCTCCTCGCAATCCTTTTTTGGCTTCATACTAAATGCTACTAGCATACTAAAGACTTGGAAAATTAAAGTCTTTCAGGGTTTCATTTTAAGCATTTTCAAGTGACGGGACATCTCATAATTTTGATTCTAACGGAATGTCCTGATTCCACTAATCACTGTCGGATCACATACTGAGGCCACAACCGACCGGATACTGTGAATCCCCGATCTCCTCTCCCTCCTGATCTCCTCCCCTCCCTGCCCTGGGGTGTCCGCCACCTGGGATGCGGGAGATGGGGGGAGGGTTGTGTTGTGCGGCTGTGCACGTGGGTGGGGTGGTTGTGGTTCCCGCTCCCATGCGGCCCTTTCCCGTGTGCTGCCCGCTCCCATGCTCTCCCCTCCCGTGCGGCCCCCTCCCGTGTGCTGCCCCCTCCCGTGTGCTGCCCCCTCCCGTGTGCTGCTTTCTCCCGTGTGCTGCCCCCTCCCGTGTGCTGCTTCCTCCCGTGTGCTGCCCCCTCCCGTGTGCTGCCCGCTCCCGTGTGCTGGCCCCCTCCCGTGTGCTTCCCCCTCCCGTGTGCTGCCCCCTCCCGTGTGCTGCCCGCTGCCGTGTGCTGGCCCCCTCCCGTGTGCTTCCCCCTCCCGTGTGCTTCCCCCTCCCGTGTGCTGCCCCCTCCCGTGTGCTGCCGCCTCCCGTGTGCTGCCTCCTCCCGTGTTCTGCTTCCTCCCGTCTGCTGCCCTTTCCCGTGTACTGCTTCCTCCCGTGTGCTGCCCTTTCCCGTGTGCTACCCCCTCCCGTGTGCTGCTTCCTCCCGTGTGCTGCCCCCTCCCGTGTGCTGCCCTCTCCCGTGTGCTGCCCCCTCCCATGTGCTGCCCCCTCCCGTGTGCTGCCCCCTCCCGTGTAATAAATACATTTGTCAAAAACGAATGTTGTTCTGACTAGGAATTTATTAAATGTATTTTATTTATATATTTTATTTTAAAGCGGGGTTGGGGGCGGGACTAGGAGCGGGTTGGGGTCGGGGGTGGTACTAGGTGGCGAGTAGTTTTTTGGTTGGGCGAGTAGATTTTTGGGTGATTTGTCGAACACTGGATATATATATATATAGATATATATATATAGATATATATATATAAACATATGCCAACTTGTACTGGGGGGGTGGGATGATATCCACGTTTTCAACTGAGAAGCATCTATGTACACTGACCACATAGATATGTGAGTCAGGTACATAGATGATATCCTGATCCTGTGGAGTGGGCCTGAGAAACTCTTCCATGAATTTGTGCCTACTTTGAATAATAATAACTTAAACTTATGACTAACAATAGAAATAATTCTGAAATCCATCATATTTCTTGACCTTTTCATAGAGCAAGACCTGCTGGATAATATCCAGACAAAAGTCTTTTGAAGGAAAAGAGCCACAAAACAGCCTACTGTTGGAACAGAGTCAGCTCCCAAAAAATCTGGTATCAGGCATACCAACTGGCCATTACCCCAGACTCAGACACAAATGTTCAACATTAAAGAATTTTGTGGCACAATCAAAATATCTGAGAAAGCAATTTCTGAATAGAGGGTATTTTCCAAAAGTTTTGAAAAAAGACAATAATAGTGCAATTAAAACCAATAGTGATTCAATTCTATAGAGCAATAAGACCGAAAAATATGCTGCCTGAGCAGCTATAATAAGAGATGATGGGAAATGAAACGTATATTTGCCAAAAATTGGCATCTCTTTCTCTTTGACGATGACCTTAAATAAATACTGGGAGTTACTCCCACAATCACGAGCAGACGCTGTAGAAAATTGAAGAACCACCTGGTATATAGTCATTACCAGAGAGTCTCACCATCCCATTGTCTCACTTCTCCAACAAAAGGCATGCACAAATGGCTGTAAGGCCTGTGATTACACCAAATTATTTCCCAATAATAATAACAGCCAGCAGTTTACAATAGACACCTTTGTCCACTGCAGAACTGTCAATATAATACAGCTCAACCCCATTATAGCGCAATCCGCTACAACGCGGATCCGCTTATAACGCGGTCTGAGCGTAGCTCCCATTTAATTTTTTTTTTCTTTACAAACTTTAAACACACACACACACACACGTCTCTCTTCCAGACAGTGAAGGGAAAAGCCGCAGAGAAGCAGCGTTCTAATAGTCAGCCCTAGGGGGCTGGGGAGAACACCTAAATTACAACAGATGCCTCAAGATTACCAGAGGGCACTGCACCATCCAGAGGCCTGGGATCCTTTGACATCCATCTGTAATGCTGTAAAGAACAACTGCTGTGACTGCATCAATAAAGTATCCCTTCTGTTTTATATACTCCGGTCTGAGATTGCAATGTATTGGGCAGGGGTATGGTCCCCATACCAACGCAGACATCTCCGCTCTCCTGGACCATCAGAGGTACGCCACAGCACCACAACAGATGTAGCATCAGTAATATCTCCCAGAGCGGGGGGGAAGCAGTGCTACATTTATAAAATCAATACCGACGGGACCCTGCATGATATTGAGATTTCCTCACCTACTGCACCGACACACTTTATTCGAGCAAATACCCAGTATGTACCTGGCAGATACCTGGAATGCGCCGCTCCTCACCTCTGACAAGCCCCGTTGCGTTTGCCTTCCCAGCCTGGGTTCATGCCTGGCTGACGGGCGGCTGATCTGTTAAATGATAATGATTAGGATTTAATAGGCTGCAATGCTTCGCGTGTCTACCAGATGGCATAAATTCATGAATTGTAATGCAGTATATATATATATACTGTGCAGTATTGCAGCCAGCGGGAATAAAATGCTTCAATCCCTGCCTAGAAAATACCTCAATGCACTCGGGCAGAAAACAGTCACAAACCTCAATACACCCGGGTATACCCGAATTCGTGGGACTAGCCGAGCTCGAATAAAGTGTGTCGCCAGTGTATAGTATGCCCAAGCATATTAACTTGGCGTGCAGTCTTATTAACTCACCCCTTTAAGTCCACTATTGATGGGACCAGACATGACATCTAGTTGCATTATAAAACTGATGTTGAGCGCAATTAGCTTTACAACACATTACCAGCATTGCATTATCAAGTTAATAGCTTTATATGCACTCCAGCAATACTGTACATTTTGTTGGAGTGCAAAGAGACACTCTGTCTGAGATTATATTGATTGACTGAATTAAGAAGCATTTATGCAGACAGAGACAGTCTCTCTTACTGGAAATATACACCCCACTCACTAATTGTATTATGTTTAGTGATAGTTGTTTAACTTCACACTGTAAATAAGCATTACGTTCTAGATTATGTGGTGTGCAGTCAAGTGAATATCTTTGAAGGCATGTACTTTAAAGCTTTGTTTGTTCTCACTCCCCATATTTACAGTACTTCACCCACAAACCAAGGACTCTTTTGTATACCCTTAGTATTTGCACTATACTAGAATCCCATTTAGGTATTATTAAGATGATCAACTTCACCCCTTTCCTTTTTTTTTTTGTGCTATACAAGTTTTGAGCTTTTGGAACAAAAATCAAACTTGACCAACACCACCAAAAATGCCTCGAGTGATATGTATCAAATGTTGCATTTTGTATTCATGTATCATCAAAATGTATTTGCTCCAATTTTGCTCCACATCCACCACTGAGCATTCTGGGGAGTGGTTATAGCAGGAGGAGCGCAATATTCTAATAACATGTATCAAAATGTGTGTCTACAGCTGGCGCAGTTTTTCCTTTCTTTGCGTCCAATTAATCTCCCACGGCTGAGGTGGCATTAACCTCTTCCCCTTAAGAGATGTGTGTCAAAATCTAAGAAACTCGATTAACACGCTTCATATATATATATATATATATATATATATATATATATATATATATATGAGGGTGCAAAGAAGGGTGGGTCGTCGTGTTGGTCCTTTCTTCCATTTAGTAACAAAGTATGGAGCGGGAGTAGGTGGAAGTATGGGGGGTAACACAAACTGCACCATATTGATATATATATCCCACCTGGGGGGTTGTCCACCCAGCTCCGATAAAAGTGTTACGGAGCTCGATTTCACGTTGACTGCCATTGACTTGAATACCAGTCAACGCTGATCAAACGCCTTATTTAATTAGCTGCAATACTGCATCACAGTAAAATTGCCATTCAAATCAATGCATCTTTTCCTACTATCATGCTGCAATAGGAAGTATAGCAATGTAACGAATAAGGTCCTTCCGGGCTTATTCTGGATCAGCGGCCCATTCAGCTGTTTTTCGGACGAAATTCCCAAGTGACTTCAATAGGAAATTTTCACTGAAAATGGCCCAATCAGGTGGTATGGAACAGTTCTTTAACCTAATGATTAAGGACTTTGGATTTTTAAGAATATGGTCCAGTTGATGTCCGTGAAAGGTGATCCTACAAAATCAATGTTAATCATTATAGGCACTATCCAATAACTTCTACTTGCATCCAGGACAGTGGGAAGAGGAATCAGGGCTATGTTACTGCTGTAGCACGTTGTGCCACTAGACATTAGGCGTATAGTTACTAAGATGTAGGGGGCACCTTTTGGACTACTGTATTCACATGGAGTGGGAGGAGCTGATGAGTCATAATGCTGGTTCTCTGCCCCTCCCACTACCCAATCAGAGGATACAGAGCTATCTGTCTCTCCCACTACCCATTGAGAACAGCTCCTTATGTAAAGGGGAAGAGCAATAGGAACTATGCAGAGGAGAGGCAGGGATGTGTTAGGTTAGTCAGTGTCAGTGGGAGTGTGTGAGTTTGTGAGTGTTTGTGGGCTGTGAGTATACATATATGAGTGCATCTATATTTGTGTACCAAACTTAGTGTGAGTGTGTGTTTGTAAGCTGGAAAGTTTGTCACTAAAACCTAACTGGCTTGCCTGTGTTACTGTTGTTAAAGTGAATGGCAGTAACGCCCGTGCAGGTGTGTCAATATTTCTTAACTGGCTGAGTGTCCCAGATTAGCCCTTTGAGATGTTAGAAGGTGTGGGGAAATCTGGAAGCAAACAACTGATGTGTGTAAAATCGTGTGATATACATGAGTTGTGAGATATACAAATTGCTAGGGATTTTATCAAATCACACAAAGTATTCTTATATTACTAAGGTAACATTATTTATTGTTACAGTTTGTAGCTGAAACTGCAGGGAATATTAGCAACACATTAATAATTTAACAATATTACACAGGAAAGTGTTGCAAATATCTTGCACTACTGGGGAAGTGTGCTAAAACGTGCTATATAAATTAAAGAATGCTCAGTATATTAAAACTCGTTAAAAATGGCATTAAAAGTTGAATTAAATATCAAACAATATGAGAAAGTTTGGGCACAGTGGCCTTATAATTAAAGAGATTAAAAATGGGTTATGGATGCTTCTGTTGGACTCCGCATTAGACCACTGACCCCTTGGAGGGGGAGTTCATGTCTACTCAGGGGCTTTTTACAAGGTGGAGGGGAGGACAACAACCCCCCCTTCCCTTAGCTCCCCCGTTCCTATCCCCTCCTTCCCCCCTCTTCTGCTCTTCTCTCTTTTCCCCCTCTCTCTCTTTGCCCGTCCTTTACATTACTAATCTAAGGGGTCTGATCTAAGATCCTCCTAAAACTGTTAATTCTCCCGGACGGGACCTACATAGTGCACTCTAAATGCATAGGAGGTTACAAAATACTAGGGGCAGATCGCCCCGTACCCGGTCAATCAACCTTGAGATGTTACGGGTTGTTCACTTTTAAATGTGTGTGTTAATTACGTTTCCTGTCTATAAACGACCATGTGATGTGTATGTACCCCTGTCAGAAAACAATAAACATGTTTGAAATAATAAATGAGCCTGAGAAATGTCAAAAAAAAAAAAAGTTCAATTAAAATCCAAAAACAAACAGTGAGTATTATCTAATACAACAGAACTGATTTTGTGTTTTTTAAACAACAAGTAGGATACCGCTTGGAAGCTCCTTTAAAGTGGAGTAGTGTTTGGTTTGTTTCAGCTAAGGCCTTTGGTGCCACCTAGTGCCCGTCCTGTAAACTGCTAACCCCTCTTAATTGTAATTTTTTGGTTCAATATATAGACTCCTCTATTATAATTTTTTTATTGTGAAGCGCCAACATATTCCACAGCGCGGTACAATGGGGTTAGAGAGAGATGTAAATGACAAACATAGAGTTACATACCAAATAAGGACAAACCCATAAGAAAGGTCACAATAGCCCTGCTCGTCGTGAGAGCTCACAATCTAGAGGCGAAGGTGTTCATATTTCTCGATCTGATTTTCACATAAGAAACCCCTATTTGTACGATCCCATTCCCAAGGCTCAGCATTAGTAGTATTAATAATGACGTTTAAAAATGGTTAGAAACTGACATCAAAAATCTAAATTCCACCACATTTTATATTTGCAATTATACAGTTACCGTTACAGTTAATGCAATGACCATTTTCGTAACATTTTACTTAGAATTTTTCTATTATCTCTTTTTTTATATATCAGCAATGCACTGGAATCACATCACAATTTGTGTTCACTCTGATCGGCCTTTTTGTTTAGCACGATGCACATTTAGCGAGCACTGTGCCAGAGTTTCAAAATCCTGCCCCAGTTTTTGCTCTAATAATAATTTGTTTTAATAATAAATGATCGCTCTTCTAGCATTTTCCTTTGAATAAAACAGGCAGCACAATTATCTGTCCTAAACCAATGTTACAGGATAATGTAAGCTGCAAAGGCAAACAAGATCTTATCTTGCATCAAACGGGCAATGGATGGAAGGGAAGTAGACATAATTAGGCCCCTTTACAAAGCATTAGTAAGACCACACCTTGAATATGGAGTACAATTTTGGGCACCAATCCTAAGAAAAGACATTATGGAACTAGAGAGAGTGCAGAGAAGAGCCACCAAATTAATAAAGGGGATGGACAATCTAACTTATGAGGAGAGGCAAGCTATATTGGATTTATTTACATTAGAAAAGAGGCGTCTAAGAGGGGATATGATAACTATATACAAATATATTCAGGGACAATACAAGGAGCTTTCAAAAGAACTATTCATCCCACGGGCAGTACAAAGGACTCGGGGCCATCCCTTAAGGTTGGAGGAAAGGAAATTTCACCAGCAACAAAGGAAAGGGTTCTTTACAGTAAGGGCAGTTAAAATGTGGAATTCATTACCCATGGAGACTGTGATGGCAGATACAATAGATTTGTTCAAAAAAAGGTTGGACATCTTTTTAGATGGGAAAGGTATACAGGGATATACCAAATAAGTATACATGGGAAGGATGTTGATCCAGGGATTAATCCGATTGCCAATTCTTGGAGTCAGGAAGGAATTCATTTTTCCCCTTAATGGGGTTTTTTGTTTGCCTTCCTCTGGATCAATAAGTAAGTATAGATATAGAATAACGTATCTGTAGTCTGAATTTAGCATAGGTTGAACTTGATGGACGTACGTCTTTTTTCAACCTCATCTACTATGTAACTATGTAACTATGTAACTATGTAACTATGTAAGCTGCATGAGACACGTGGGTTATTTACGAAGGTGCAAAACTTGAGAAAAGCACCACCAGATTTATCAGCAGAGAGAATCGCACTGATTTCAATGGGATTCCTTTTCTTCAATAAATAGGGTTGGGGTTTTTTTGCAAAGGATTTGCAGCCATGAGACTTTAGTAAATAGACCCGAAATTGCCTGAAGTTAGTTTATTTAGGTCAGTAGGTCATTTAGGGAGTTGGTAATGTATACACGTCTCCCACTTCAAAGGTCAGGACTGTACCTTAACATAAAACTGATTCACTTTCACTGAACCTGGACCGTTGTTATCTATAGAGCAGGGGGGCCAAGTCTAGTCATCAAGGGCAGGTATGAAGGGTATCCCTGCTTCAGCACAGGTGGCTCTATCAGTGGCTCGGTCATTGACAGTCACCTGTGCTGAAGCAGGGATATCCTTAAAACCTGGCCTGTTGCTGTCCCTCGAGGACTGGAGTTGGCCAGTCCTGCTATAGGGCATTTTCTTTCCATTTTTGAGTTGGCTTCCACGGCTTGAACGGGAGTTTCCGTGCGGGAGAGCCCGAACGGCAGCACTATTGCAATTTAATGAATAAACTCCTACGCCTGTTACGCTTTCACCAATGAGCTATAAACATAAATGTATATACATTTCTCAGCACCAACAGGAGCAGTTCATTATATAGGTTAGCATGTGTGAATTTCCCAGGCCCGCAGGGTTCGATACTGGGGTTAGGAGAGTGAAACGGAGATCTCGGTATCGCATACTTCTTTCTGTTTATTCAGCTCCTCCTATGTCTTCCGCTCTGCAGACGCCACCAGATAATACGTCTGTATCTGTATACCTGCCAGGCCTATTTATTGCAGGTTTCCTCATTCTTTACTCCCCAACATTAAAAATAAAACCTGATGAAAGATAAGAACTAACGTTTGTTTGGCAATGTTAACTACTTCCTGAAATAATATTTTCCTTTTGGTTTTATTCGTTCTTGGCCACTAAGGAACCTTTTGTTTGTAACCCATTGATTAATTTTCATTCTGTTCCACTGTTTTCCTACAGATGTTTCATGGGAACCTGGTCTAAGCACCCATCACTCTTCCACTGAAAAAAAGCCTTTCAGGTCATACCGACCTCGAACTTCATAGAATAACTTGTATCGGGGAACATTATGTTTTCTCCTGGAAGATGTTTCTACCCTGCAACCTTTCAGATTTGACCATTTAATCTGTTCAGAGTAGAAGGTCGGTAGTGTCATTGCCACACACCATTAAGGCTCCCTTGGTGATCTTTACCAGACGTTCTGTACATACGGGATTGTCCCTTATCCGATTGCATTGTTCAGGAAAGGTCTGTCAGGACGCATAACTGTCCAGTATTTTGTACCTTGACGCAGGGCCATCGACAGGGAGGGAGAGCTGGGAAAGCTGTCCCGGCGGCGCGGGGGGCCCGGCTGGCCGTCGCTGGAAGTCCGGCCCTGCCCAAGCTTGGACCCAACTTCTGCATCCGGTTGCTAGGCCTCTGTTTGCTGCTGTGGCGAGGCCTCCCCACCTGCCGACATCAGAACTTAGCTCTGCCCAGAAGTTGAGTCCAACTTCTGCAACTGGAGGCATCCCTCCCCTAAGGTTAAAGTCTATGTGTTTTGTGTTGGGGGATACTGTGTGTGTGGTGGTAGGGTGGGGCCAGGCCAGCTTGATGGCGGTGCAGTCAGTACAGTCGCACCGAGCTCCGCACTTATAGAGGCCCGCGCTCTTCCCCATAACAGTTAAACTGATTGCCGGAGGAGAGCGCAGCGCCTCTGTAAGTGCCTCTTACCATTTATCCGGCTTCTCCTCATCTTTGAGACGTTGTGGTGTCACGTTGCCATGACAACATGACGTAGCGACGTCATATGAAGCATAGAACGCCGCAGAGATGAGGAGCAGGAGCAGATGCTGGAGCAGGTAAGAGTCTCTGCACTCTCCCCCAGCACTGAGCCCCGCAAAGTTTCAAGACAGCTCTGGGCGAGGGGGATGGTGTATGTGTATTTGTTTGTGTGTGTGTGGGGGGGATTGTGTATGTGTATTGTGTGTGGGGGGGGATTGTGTATGTGTGTGTGGGGGGGGGATTGTGTATGTGAATTGTGTGTGGAGAGGGATTGTGTGTGTGGGGCGGGATTGTGCATGTGTATTGTGTGTGTGTGTGTGTGTGTGTGTGTGTGTGTGTGTGGGGGGGTGGATTGTGTATGTGTATTGTGTGTGTGTAGGTGTATTGTGTATGTGGATTGTGTGTGTGGGGGGGGGGATTGTGCATGTGTATTGTGTGGTGGGTATTGTGTATGTGTATTGTGTGTGTGTGGGGGTGGACTGTGTATGTGTATTGTGTGTGTGGGGGGGGGTTGTGTATGTGTATTTTGTGTGTGGGGCGGGGATTGTGTATGTGTATTGTGGGGGGGGGATTGTGTATGTGTATTTTGTGTGTGGGGCGGGGATTGTGTATGTGTATTGGGGGGGGGGATTGTGTATGTATATAGTGTGTGTGGGGGAGGGGATTCTGTATTGTGGGGGGGTTGTGTATGTGTATTGTGTGTGTGGGGGGGGATTGGGTATGTGTATTGTGGGTGGGGGTGGGGTGGGGGGGGATTATGTATGTGTATTGTGGGGGGGGGGGAAGGTGGCAACCGCTGGTGGGGGGGAAACAAGTTCTATGGCACATTATTACACTTTTAAATCCAATATTATCTTCTAGTGTTACAGTACATTAGTTCAGAGATTTTACACTTACACTTTTTGGAAGCTGGTGCAAGGAAGTATTAAGTTTATCATGATCAGTTTCTTAAACATATCAAAAAGTTGAAAAATTAGACCGCTTATCAAAATTTTGAATACTTATCTGTTCATACATACATTTTCTTCATAGTTCATGGTCCGCTCAATATGTTGTTCAATGTTTGAACATTGCCTGTAAAATAAAATAAAGGGTTAATATATATCTACTGATGCTGAAGACTTCTCTTAGTGTTCAAAACGATAAATTCTCTGTACTATATAAAACAATAGTGCTTTTTGTCATTTGAAACTTTAGATCTGTATCTGACATTTTAAGTCATGACACAAGAACAGCAGTATCCCCAATAAACAAGTAACTAGCAACAGATTTGCACTCATTTGGGCTAATAAATACATTGTTTTGCTTTTAATGGGGCAACAAAGATACTATAGAATACCCATGAGTATCTTAATGTCTTCCACAGGTTCCGAAACCCTCATTCACCTCATTGTCGTTTCATACCGTAGTTAATCTGCAGACAAGAATTCTGGGTAGTGTCCAGATGGGGTAATGTGCATGGCAATACCCTGAATTCTTCACTGCACCTCAAGGGTTAGTTCATATACTGTAGTACCCTTGTGTTTGTGTAAAAAGAAGTGTGTGTAGAGGCTGAGAGTTATGTGTTCACGATGTCTCTTTAAGAGGATGGGTAAATGTTAAAGACATTGTCTTTGTGAAAGACATATATACACACACACACAATGGACATATATGATGTATATGTGCAGCGTGTCTCCGTGGAAGGAGGGGTAAAAGATGTGTCCGTTTATGCTTTTAGAGAGAAAAGGACAAGAAATAACGTGTCCTGTGTTGTCTCTGTAGGAAGGAGATAATTATATGTCTGATGTTTGTATGAGAATGCGCTGCGGCACGTGTCGCCACGTTGTCATGGCAATGTATCACCATGTGACGTTGCATCACCATGATGATACAGTGTCACATGACGTCGCAACGTCAATGGAGGAGGGCTGCTCTGTTACAGAGGCCCCACTCTCTCTCCCGGCACTCCGTTACATTGGTGTGAGTGTGCGCGGAGCCTCTGTAACCACTTGGGGGAGCTCATCACGGGTCGGGTGGAAGGCTCCCGACTCCCTTCAGGTCTCCCCCGAGCTGGGGGCCCCCGGGACATGCCCGGACGTCCAGTAGTCTGTTTATGTGTGTGATATTTACAGTATACAAGAGATGTGAGAATATATTGTTGTCAGAGAGAGGAATCATTCTGTTACAGATGTTTAGCGACACCTGTAATGAGCCCTGGTGTAAATGAGGGGGAAATGATAATAGGAACACTCTGATAGGATTTATCTCTACCTCATATTCTCTGATGAGGAAAGAAAAGAGATAGATATACATAAATTATATCATACTCCTCAGACATGAAAGGAAAGGTATGTGTCCCATAATTGTCTAGGGGGATTTGGGAATAAATATGCAGGGGTCTATTTATAAAAGTGTCCTGGCTAAAAAGACCGAGCACAAATGGAGCAAATTTTAACAAAAAGCACAGGATCCCATAAAAACAGCCGGGATTTTATCTTTGATAAACCTGATGCAGATTATGGCCCATATCTACTAAATGGTGGTATTCCATAAAACACCTTCCAGCTCTAGAAAATACCTCATTGCCCATTTACTTCTATGGGTCGTACAGAGTATTGCATCACTGGAGGGTGCTTTATGGAAAGCCCTGCTTAATTTGTGCACTGGTTTTGCTCCAATTTTGCAGCCAGCAGACTTTGATACAGGACCCCTATACATAGACACACAATTCACACTTCTCTCCTAATATTTTTGTATTCCTTCCAGGTATACATTTACACTCACAACTTTTCTAACAGCAAACACTGTTGCCTCATGCACAAACAGCTTACAGAACCTATATCACCCTTTGACATATTCTCTCATGGGAATACACATTTAGACACCAAACAGGTAGTTTTGTCTCCTGCACTTTACCACCCACATTTTCCCCACAATACTGCTACATCCAAACACACCACTGATATGTATTCATGATGAGTCAACCTCGGACAAACATCAAAAGCACATGCCTTTTCATAAGTATAATGCTGTCACTTTTTCCAAGAAGACATCAAGCGTGCATATGGCTCATCACATCTAACAGAAGCCCCCAATAACGAAGCACACAAACCTCACACTTTCTCACAGACACATCTGGGACACATACACATCCTCCCATGAACCTCTTTAAACCACATAACTCTTACTTCTCACAAAAGATCCCAGGGACACATCTTCTCATCTTCTCCAGGACACGCACATATCTTTCACATGGATAACCACACTCCTCTTAATCTTTTCCAAGGGTTAAACACACCCCAAACACATGTATATTAGGAACACATACTGATCCCACTCAGAGAGAAAACAAAAATGCGTACCTATTCATCAATCAAACAGCAGAGGCAAATGGATTTCATCTTCTATTCCCACTGAGGTTCCAGGAACCCAGACTCTCCCAAATAAACATCAGGAACACACGTTGCATGTAAATATACTGTAAATTTACATCCGCCCTATCCCCTACCAGATATTGGGACACATACCTTTCATATTGATTGAAAAAAAGGATTATATACATGCTGCTATCCTTTGGTGCAAATCTGTTATTCATTACCTGTCTAGTCATGTGCAATGACATTAAATGTGAAATACAGTAGTTCTCCCGCATGAAGAATCACAATATTGACCAGTATTTATTAAAGAGAATGTATGCTTTGAACACCAAGATGCATCATTGAATTTATGTGTAGATATATATTTACCCCTTTGACTTCTATTTTATTTTACAGACATAAAGCTAACATTACCACATAATTAAGTCACCACAAACATCAGAGAAGATATACTGTACAATTGCAAGACTTCATTTTGTACACATTTAGTATCTTTGAATGTTTTGCTACCCAAAGCCACACAATTGGATAAAACAAATATATATTTGACCAATTAAGACCACAATGCATTAAACATGTCTTGTCACTTTTATCCTGTTTTACCATCCCCCCTCTCCCCCAACTTCTTGCAAAGGGATGTAGGTACATGCTTTATATGACATACAGAACCCCAATAAGCTCATATTGAACCCCCAAAGGGGGCTCAAGGGCTTACAATAATTTGGCCAAAGGGTTAAACGAAAAGACCATTTTATTCAAAAGATATAGAGATATAGAAATATATATATATATATATATATATAGAGAGAGAGAGAGAGAGAGAGAGAGAGAGAGAGAGAGAGAGAGAGAGAGAGAGAGAGAGAGAGAGAGAGAGAGAGAGAGAGAGAGAGAGAGAGAGAGAGAGAGAGAGAGAGAGAGAGAGAGAGAGAGAGAGAGAGAGAGAGAGAGAGAGAGATATAGAGATATATATATATATATATATATATATATATATTATATATATATATATATATATATATATATATATATATAAATGTCAGATAAGGCAGTTGGCACTCCAATAGGTGCTGGTAAGCCACAGGTGCACGTCCCATATAGAGAATGTAGTTATACGTTACCGTTCCAAGGATTGGTAAACAAGAGACAGCACTCAATGTTGAAAATCAAAGTGTATTAGTGAAAGCAAAAATACATCCAGAAACCCAACGTTTCGGTCCTACAGAATGGGACCTTCCCCCTGAGGAAGGTCCCATTCTGTAGGACCGAAACGTTGGGTTTCTGGATGTATTTTTGCTTTCACTGATACACTTTGATTTTCAACATTGAGTGATGTCTCTTGTTTACCAATCCTTGGAACGGTAACGTATAACTATATATATATATGCACTGTACCGTGTATCTGTGTTAAAGGATGTAGCACTGAGCTCTGTCTGTGTTTCATGTTCTGTCTCTGGTTTTAAATATATGCTTTATATAGTACAAAAGAACTATGTTATTTGCACTAAGGCATTTTTGAGCACAGAAAGTGTTTGGATGCATTGCATCATTTTTTGGAGCAGAGTTCCGTCAAATGTAAAAAATACTTTCTTACAGCTCGTGCAGATTGTTAGAATCTAGAAAGTTTTGCTACCTTAAAAATGGCATTTTATGTACCAGATTCTGTACCTTTTCTCTCTTCAATCTGATACATGGCATTATAATGTATCCCTAACTGCTTCTGATACTCCCCAAATCACAAGCTGACACACATTGGACAGAAACTGGAGCAAAAACCTTGATACATTGACGCATAGAGGCGCAGTATGAAAATGACACAGTCCATTTTGTTCTAAAATTGGCATAATACATCACCCCGGAGTTTTCCCTACCGCTCAACATCGGATCTGGACCTCACATGCTTTGTTGTAATGGCACACATTTATAAGCCATAAATTGCTTGTGACCTGTTGAATGTTATGAAATATTTTCCCAGCGATATTACACTGGAGTAATGACGTGCATTGCACACGTGTATTATTGTTGCTATGTACAGTATTACATGTTACTTGCAAAACTCGGATCTTTACTCTGTAGATAGATTTGCCTTCTTATTGCATGCATTTATTGAAGGTGCTAACATTGCTGTTATTATTTATTTTAGAGGGGGTAGACAGGATGGGGGAGGATGGGGGAGAGGGGGTAGACAGGATGGGGGAGAGGGGGAGACAGGATAGAGAGGATGGGGAGAGGGGGCAGTGAGAGGATGGGGAGAGGGAGGATAGCGGAGACGGAGGAAAGAGGGAGGAAAGAGAGAGGAAAGAGGGAGGACGGGGAGGGAGGACGGGGGAGAGGGAGGAGAAAGGGAGGATGGGGGAGAAGGGACGGAGAGGATGAGGAGAGGTGGGATGGGGACGGGGTAGAGAAGATGGAGGAGAGAGGGTGGAGTTTGGGGTTGAGGGAGGAGAGCGGGAGGATGGGGAGGAGAGAGAGAGGAGAGGAGGATAGAGGAAGGATGGAGGAGTGGGAGGAGAAAGAGAGGATGGGGGAGAGGGAGGATGGGGGAGAGGGGAGTGTGCGTGCGTACAATGTAGATTTCATGTGCCTACATTTGACACTTGACAGATAACTTTTTAGCTGAAGGCCAGATTAATAAAATAAAAAAAAGTATGGACACCCCTGATTTAGCCCCTCAGTTTTAATTCAGAATGTCCTTTGGGCTTGATAATTAGTAAAATAAAATATAATACAATGTTTTACAGCGAGTATAAAATAATGGCCAGATTAAGTTGTCCAATGTATCAGTTTTTGCCTTCAATTTCCTATATCTATATTGCATCTCAGAAGGCAGAAGATGAAGGCAATATTACATAAAACTGTTATATAAAGTGACAAACAGATGTAGCAAGCTTAATTTTACCTACCGATAACGCAGAATATAATAAGAGTTTTCATAGGATTCAATGGCAGTGATATCAGCCTTTCCCCCCAATAACGTGCCGGCAGTGCCTTGAATAATCACGTTCTGTACTGAGCCGCTTTCCTGAAATAAACCCACTGTCCTCTCCTCACCTGTCCAGTGCCCAAGGGGGAGATTTTGATTTCTTTCTACTTCTGACATCCCTGTCAACTATGAACGGTGCAGCAGTGAAGTTAGCGCATCGCCTGTCGCCTATGGGAAATAGGCTGAGTGCTGTGAGATTGTTGCCATAGTGACTGGATCCTCTGTTGTTCAGTGTTCATGGATGCGCCTAACATTTTGCCCTATTAAGTTAAGCACCTATGGGCTTGGCAGACGATAGATCTAGATCATTCTGTTTTATAGTCCTCATCAGTGAGGAAGCAAAGTTCACTCAGGTAAAGCAAACTTTACCTCACCACTGCAAAAACTGGGAGACCAAGCCAACAGCTGTAATTGGCTGTTAGCTGGATTTGCCACTCCAATGTTGCCAGGCTGTCTATATACCTCCAATGCTTCAGCTTCCTGCTGTTCCCATGTGGTCTTTTATCATTGCAATACAAACAGTAGTTAACCCTGTGTGTGTCTTATGGTGTACTGGTCTTTAGATGCCCCACAGGTCTCTTCTTCATGTGGACGGTCACAGTAACCAAGAATCAGATCTGGGGGGTTTCTAAACAGTATACACTTTTTAATTTAATCTTACATTTGATGCCAAATGGATTTTATGTGTTTTTTACATTAAATACAAAATTTTTACCCAAAGTTTAGACCCTATATGCAGAAAAATTATGCCAATAAACACATTTTTATGTATTTTAGTATGGTATATGTACCAACTTCTCCTTTAAATTCTATTTTTACCTACCTAAATAGTTTTAAAATATAGGCGACACACTTATTTCTTTTTTGCTATGGTTTTATGGAACTGTTATGCTAAATAATTATTACAGATTTTTATTTAGTTTTTGTATTTTAATTTCTTTAATTTTTTTTTTTTAAGTTTAAAGCTGCATGTATGTTACAACACCATGGTTAAGTATAACTGACATATACAACGTATATTTCATAAATTCACTGTCCTTACAATAAAGAACCCTTTCATTGCTACATTTTACATTTTATTTCATTCAACCCAGTGGTTCTCAAACCTTTCCAGACTACATTTTAGAAATAACCATGTAACACTATGGGGGTTATGCACAAAGCAGTGATAAGTGTTTTTAAGTGAGATAAATGCCTTTATTTCTCAATATTGCATGCAGCGTGATTTGCAAAGCAGTATCGCGCTTAAAAGGCTTTTTATCATTAAAACACAGTTATTGCTAAAAAAAATGCGCCATAAAGCACTTATCTCACTTAAAAACACGTATCACTGCTTTGTGCATAACCCCCTATATGTGTATGCAATTTACACCCATTCTCATATTTGCCAATTCCTTGGTCATTCCTAAAATCTGGAATGGCTGGGGTGTCACAAGAAGAGCTTCCAAGTTCACTGGTTTCATTTCTGAGGGTATCTCAGAAATAACTTAACTACAGCCCTTGTAGTAAAAGCCTCTCTGTAAGAGGAGTGCGTTGTCACGAAAATATATATTCCTTATACATTTTTTCCCAAAGCAAACACACTGATGTAGATAGTCTTTCTTGATTTAAAAAGCCTTCCTTCTCTTTAACCCAACTTGCTGCAAATTCCACATTTCTATGGACAGCCCATTTCTACATCACAATCGAAGCTTCTTTTCGCAACAATACAAATGACCTCAAACCTTGCTATGCAATATCGTACATGCTAAAACAACATAAATTAAGAATGCAAATTGTAAATAAAGTGCAATGTACAACTCCATACGGAACGTACCTTTACCCCCTGATTTTTTCCGACTTGTCGTTTCTGTTCCTCATCCGCTTTGTTTCCAATCAAAATCTTTTGGACTCCATCAGGTGCGTACTGGGAAAAAAGACATAGTCAGCAAAATATTGTATAATTATATTTTTAAATGTGCATAAAACGCACATTACATAAGTTATGTTGGATAAAAAAAGTGACATATCCTCCACCGTACTGTGTACAGCAAATAAAAATACCACGTGACACAGTCACATGTCGCAGACAAAACCCAGCTTTTCACCATTATCTCTTAGCACAGTGCTTCCACTGCAGCCACGGATTCTGGGAAATAACACATGCAAATGAGCACAGTGTCATCTTTTACTTCATGTCCAAAAGGTGTCACTGTGTGATCATTTGCATGTCATTTCCCAGAATCCCTTGCTGCAGTGGAAGCACTGTATACTATGAGATAATGGTGAAAGGCAGAGTTTGCAGACCTGTCTGAGATGTGAATGTGCTCAAAGGGGGTATTTTTATTTGCTAAATATGTATAAGACTTTCCATGTGATCTTTTGTTTTCAATTCATGATGCCAAGCTGTAAGTAGTGATGCAAACGTCCCTTATGTATACATTGTGATGGTAGGGGTAAATGGTCAAGCCTGCCATTACCACTACCTGTCCGTAATACATTTGTATTATGTTATATGTATTCTGTAGCCTGGTTCCAGTACTTCAGGGACCAGGGGTTCATTTTGTTTTCAGATGGACTGTTGCAAGTGGCCCGTGATCTTCCCAAGTAGGGCTCTGCATGCAACTGTGTTTGTGTTGCCCTTACCCCCACCAATCAGGGACTGGGTGTGTTGCAAACGCCTGGGGGAGGGGAGATTCCTAGTGAGATAAGATCGGCTCTTTGTTAGCTGTGAACTCAGAGTGTTTTAGTTGTAAAGCAGATTTCGTTTGGAGCAGCAGCTGGGAAGAAGCTGGAGAAGCTGCATGGACATTGCAGGAAGAACAGAGAAAATCTCTTTAGGAGGTCTCTGCATCTAGGTTATAGGGTACCCCAGTTTCCGAGGTGTGTGTGTGTGTGTGTGTGTGTGTGTGTGTGTGTGTGTGTGTGTGTGTGTGTGTGTGTGTGTGTGTGTGTGTGTGTGTGTGTGTGTGTGTGTGTGAAATTCTTTTTCCAATAAATTAAATTGATAATGTCTCTGTTTCTGTCTGGAAAATTGATCCCTGTTGTGTTAGTCCTAGTCTCCCGTGACATACATAACATTAAAGAAACTTGTTAATCACGTTTCTTAAATGTAAGAGCACCAGTGAAATGTTCTAGCACCTCAGAACACTGAGGCATTTGCAGGACATCTTGGGGTCACACATGAGACACAACTGGCTGAAAGAGGATGAGTGGTGTGGGACTGAGAGCTTCTCTTTTGACAGCACCAGTTCAACCTGTTATCAAATTCAGATCTTTCCTCCAAGGATCGGTCATTGGACTACATTTACTAAGCAATGGCACATTAAAGGCCACTGAAGATAATAGGCCATAAGGTTCTTTACGTCCTTACACCCCTTGGTAAATATGGCCTATAGTCCATCTGGCATAACAATGTTGTGTGGCTCCAATCACTTCAAGTATCGTCTTCACAATCTGCTATATCAAGGCATAATGCATATATATATATATATATATATATATATATATATATATATATATATATATATATATATATATATATATATATATATACATACACCCCCCCCTCGGTTCACAAAAAAAAAGCCAAGATGTCATATCCGGATGACGTTGCAACTTTCCATTGTTCACTGGAGTGAAGCTGATCCCGGCGACCATTTTGTCGCCACTGTGCAAAAAGTGGAAATAGTAGAAATATTTTTTTGCGATGCATTGCAGACATCTGTTGCAGCAAACGTGCTAGAAACAGCACTTACTACAACATTTTGGTACAAGATGGACTGCATATTCTACAGTAAGAAGGTAAACATGAACAAAATCAGAAAAAATAGGAATTCTCCTACCTCATCTACATCACTGGCCCATTTCATTATATGCTGGTAAGAACGCTCGCTTGTTATGTCATAGACAAGAAATATTCCCTTCAAGACAGAAGAAGAATGCGTTATTCAGAGAGGAATTAAACGGTGAATGAGATTTCTCATTTGATATTTACAAAAACAAAGATAATGACTCACAAGTAAGAACTACCTGTTCCTTGGGCAAGACTTTCATTTCAATATCAGCATAGCTATTATTATCTAAGGATTACAGCAATTAAGTTATTTCAATTATTCACTTTACAGATTACACTTAAATAAGACACACTGAAAGACATATTAATCCCTTCTTATTGCCTTCAGTGTGACGGAAGATACGCTGGATAAAGAGGTAAAACCTTTTTTTGTTGTTTGCACCTGCTCTAAATACCAGCTTTGGTATAACCGTTGTCTCCCTATCGCAACAAGATCTGGGTTGGCCTCTTGCAAGGCTTTTTACAGACACGGGACTCTCAAACAATATACAGTTCTCTCCTTACCAGGCTAGCGAGCCACTCATTCATGTGAGCAGCATACAAACAGGACTGGTTTTTCTACATTGACTAGATTGATGCTTAATATTTGTACTGATACACATTTTTGTATATTATTGTTTGTTTGTTATCCTGTGGGTTTCTTTATGTCTATATAATAGAAGCGCATAGGAGAACAGTATCATAAAAACTAGCCACACTTTAATAACATAATGATATAAAATATACACACAGCTCACCGGGGATCAGTATAAAATAGACATTTAAGACATTTAACTCTGTCTCAGCACTTGTTTTCTATACAGCCATTTTTCTATTGGCTGAAGGGGATATTTAATGTGCATGAACAGCCTCCAACGTGACCCCGTGAAGCAGCACGCAGTTGCGAAATGCGTTGAGGTTACGTGAGGCTGTTCCAGCACGCACACCCATTGGCTGGGACCGTGGCACTGGGAAGCTCAAGCGGAGGAGAGATCTACCAAGCGACGGTGCAGTCCGGACACTAACACCGGCACCTACTTGGCCACCCGCTTCTCCAGCTCACGGTTAGCATCTGTCCCCCCCTTTATGGTTTTGTTTCACATACAGGCATTGCAGCAGTCTGCAACTGACACATTTGTTTGTACTTATTTAAGTATTTTTGTTATTTCATATGTAGTTACCGCAATAGTTTGTTATTGACTTACATTTGTGTGTACCTATTTACTGTTTCTGCTTCTCTCTATTTGAGCTGGTCGTGTATTGTGATCTATCAGATCTTGTCATGTCAGTTTAACTGTTACTGTATATGTATGCTTACTTTATGTAAGGAATCGGGGGACACGTCCCCCCGCAGCGTGTGTCCCCCCCTTACCGGTCCCGAGTGCCGCCGCACCCGCTGCTCGCTCTGCCCGCCGGGTCCCCGCCTCCTCCGGTCAGAGGCTGCTCCGCTCCCTCTCCACTGCGGCACTCGCCGCCACTGCCTCCACGCTGCCGGGGCGCGCACGCAGGCGCATTACAGGGCATGAACCCGATTTTATCTGCCTTCCCCACGCACGGCTGGTCCCGCCCCCGCCTACCGCAGGACATTATTTCTCTCAGCTGCAAACCTGGCTCCCCTCTCCTCTAGGTCCCTGAGCCTATCACAGGGCCTGCCTGGACGCACCTCCGTCCCACCTCTACCCTCTACTGGTCCACCACAGTATATTACCCCAGTCTGCCCTCTCCTTCCTCACTCTGCATAGCTTCTTGTGGCTTTGTGCTGTTCGGAGTTCTGTGCCTGGCTCTCCTTTGTGTTTCAGCTCTCGTTCCTATACCTACCCTCCTTGTACCCTCTCTGGACTTGATCTTGGCTTCTATTTGACTACGTGTACCTCTCTACCCCTGGACCTGGCTTTAGACTACGACGACGCTGCTTTCTCCTACCCTCGACCAACGGCTTCTGGACTTCATTACTCGGACCTCTGGCGCCCTGGACTCGCAAGTATCTGGCTAACCCTCTCTCACCAGACCCAGGAACGCACCCTACCACACTCCGGGCAAGCCCTCACTGCTGTAAGTGCATGTTATACCCTTACCCACCTCTGTACTGGGGACTGGTCTGGTCTGCGGGCAGTACAGCGTTACACTTTAACTCATTGTTAGGTTCATGGGACCTGTATTAAATGTCTATTTTATACTGATCCCCGGTGCGCTGTGTGCATATTTTATATAGTTTTTCTGAGATAACCCATCATTTGGGTTTTTAATAAACTTGACTGTGTCCCTCAGTGCGCCTATCTGCCTATTTTCTTTTCTTGTCTCCTTATACGACGCACAAGACAGCATGAGCGTGGATTCCTTGACTGTAATACACTTTAATAACATACTGTATTACTAAGTATACTAAAAACAATGGCAATTGCACTCAATAGGATTTCTATATGTTAATAATATTATTATTCGCCCATTCCTGGAACGTGCGCTCTTTTGTTTTTATATATTTTTGTAGGATGCAGTTCGTCCTTTAAGGAGCAGCCATTGCTTCCAGGATCTTTTTCACCCTTTTTCTTGTAAGTTCATTTTTTTCTGGACCATTTACATTTATTATATTAGTTCATTACACATTTTCAACATTTATTCATATACAGTATCATCTTTTTCACATTGTATTGTTATTTTAATAACCCCATATGTGATTATTATTTTTCACCCTCAGATTCACAGCTGAAAAATACATGTTTAGATTAGTGCTCACTATTTTCTTCTATAACACACTGTGACATAGTCCAAAGATGTTAGGCAGCTTTCTGCCCCATTTTAGGTCAGAAAGTGCAGGAATAGTTAAAAATGATCCATTCCACAGCTTCCCATTAACTCAGGCAGCTGGATGGAAAATCCAGACCACAGATTACAATGGCTCTAGTTCTCCATCACCTGCTCTTCTAATCACATGCACAGGTATTTAGAGCAAAGAGGTTTTGCATTTCACTCTCTCTCCTTAGAGCCTGGAGGCTGGGGGTCGCTGCTCCCCGGAATCCAGTTCGGGGTGGACGGCCCCTCCAAGTATCACAGTACCAGAGGATTTGCCTGGACACTTGGGACCGAGTTCCCACCACGAACAGATAAGACAAAACAAATGTTTATTGCTGTTGCTAAAAGACTGTGCTGTATCTAGTGACCCTAAATAAGAGAGCATTGTTTTAAGCTGGGGAACCAGGTTAGTTGGCCAGCAGCTGTTAGAGAGACTGATTCTGATGTGTAGTTAGATCCCTGAAAGGGATAGGATTTTGTTTATATGATTTTGGTTTTATTTCTTAAAAATAACAGTGTGGGAAATACGGTAACACTGAAATGAGTGAACTGCTGAATGAAAGTATCTGAGTACCTCTAATCTACACTTGTTAAAGCTGTAGTACCTTACTTGGATGAAAATAAAGCATGCAGAAGTCTGAGTTAAGCAGCATAATACTTTGCATGATCCTGTTTTTTTGTATAAATAACCCTAGAAGACTGTGTCGGGAAGAACCCAGACAGACGTCAGCGCTACAAAAGAGGGGCGTGTGTCACAACACACACACATAAAGAGAAAGAGTTTATCATAATAACATCAAAGTTTATGCATAACATGAATATTACAATGCAAACTTCTCTTAACCCTTTAGCCATGACTCCTACGTCATTGGGTCTGGCACGCCAGCAGCTATATCACAATAAGCCTCCGTGTTTTTCTGGGGGACGTCGCGTTCCGCGGTCTTTATTTTGTGGAATGGAAGGAGGACTCCTCCCCTTTCATTCCATCATCAGTGACCGAGCGATCCGTGACATGGTCACATAATTGCAAGTGCTGGATGGGCTGTGACACGATGGTGACGTGGGCACTCCGGCGCTCAGTGGGTTAAAGGGTGATTGAAGCCTGTTACATTGGTAAAATTTGTAAAACTATTTTTATTTTTTGCCTGCTGAAGGGAAATGTTGCCTTAAATAAAACGGTGTCACGATGGCCCAAAACTGGCAATACGTCCATGAAATGTGTACGGATTTTGGTAGCATTTTAAGATGAAATAAAAATCTACAAATGGTGCAATTTGCTTCACAACACAGGGAAAATATTTGAATTTGTGTAAACTTGCGCCTGCGACCTATACGTAAGAGGCTTGTTAACAGGGTTCCCACCGTCTGATAAATAATAACCCAGACTTTTTTTTTTTTAAATGCAAAAAGTTTATTTATTTATATATTTAACTGTCTTGCCTTCTCCGGCGGCGGCATCTCCCCATCCCGTTGTCATGGCAACATGGCGCTGCAGGTGTGTCCCATTGTCACGGCAATGTGACGCGGCATGGCGCCGTGACGTCCCATTGTCATGGCAACGCGACACCATTTGACGTCGCAGAGCCATTTTGACAGGAGCCTGCAGGAGGACGCTGCCCGAGAAGTCAGTAAAGTCAGACCTCTGGGGGGCACTCTTCCCTCTGCCGCCTTGCTTTGCTCCTGCTATCCAACTCCTCTGACTGCTGCCCTGCGCCACTTTGGCGGTGCTCCGTCCTCTTCCACCGCCACCCCCCAATTTGCGCAACTCGCCCCAAAGATTTAAAATGTAAGCCCATAGCCCGGAGATTGGTTAGCAAAACCCATAGTCTCCGGGTCAAACACGGACTGGTGGTAACACTGCTTGTTAATCGTGCTTTATTTCTTAAATAAACCCGCTGGATTTATTTAATGCAGAAAGAAGAAACAGCACCAATTATAGGGCAATTTGTGATAAATCTCATTATAATATTGCTCATACAATCTCCTCCACTAACTCCTCATATAACCACTCGCAGAAGCTCATGGCACAGATAGAGCAAAAAATGATACTTTGCTACTGAACATCGACGCAGAGTCTTGCAGTGTTAAAATGGCATTTGCATCAGTGTTGGAGTAATGCCCCAGTTTGTGACACGGACTACATGGTTTTATTTATTACGTATTTATCTGCTGAAGCTACTCTTATAGTATTGCAGAGATGTCCTCTGCAAGCACTGAAACCAGTGAGGTTTGGAGGTTCTGGCCAAAACATTTTTTGTATTTTAAATGGAAAAGTGGCGGTTTGTTTTTATCAGTGAGACTGATTCCAAATCAGTGAGATTCACAGACGTTCAGAGAGCGGAGATTGATCGCAGTCTACAAATCATGTTATTTTTTGACATTAACCTTTCTTTCTTTATAAGTGCTACATTGGGGCTCTTTAATTGGTAGCTAGAGGTAGGTGCCATTTTTTACCCTGGAACTCACTTGTAAGTTAAGGCAAAAAAAAAAAAATTATATATATATAATTTTTTTTTTTTTTATATATATATATATATAGAAAAATAATAACCGATCAAACCTTAATAAACAAGTTTTTTTTATTAGGGAGCTGGTAAGTCAGAATAGGATCCAAGAGACGTCCTCAAGAGATGTCCAAAAGACATCTATAAACAGAAAAATACTAACCGCTCAACCTTAATAAACAAGTATTCACCTTGTAAATATATATATATATATATATATATATATATATATATATATATATATATCGTACATATGTTATAAGTGCTGGAAACATTTTACAATATAATACATTTTAAGTCTTTAAATGTATCTAAAATGACATTACAATAAGCTTGTGACCCTTCTACTCCTAAATATTTTCGGATCTGACCCCTTTGGAGAAGGAGTCTACACCTTCTTAGATCTTTCTTTACAGCCTACTCCCATCTCATTCTCACTGGTATGTCTAACCTCTTTTGTAACTCCTTTCCCCCGCTGTGTCTCACCTAACTACCTACGATTAGCTTGTGATAGCCCTGCTAGCCTACAATACTTGCAGCAGTGTGGAAAAAAAATGAGTACTTCAATAGCATTACTGCATGACCCAAAATAAAAGGCATAAGAACAGAGCAAGCTGGTCTTCATATATCTCCTGTTAGACTAAGTAATGCAGTTATTATCTGCTTCTGAACTACTCCGTTAAACTCCTCTAGACAAATGGCCATCTTGCTATATGAGATTCTATATAAATATCTATATATACACATATACAGTATAATATTTTATATATTCTTTATTATAGTAAAAGTCATAATTGGTGCTTACCTGAGCTCTCCTGTAATACTGTTTAGTTATTGTCTGGTATCTTTCTTGTCCAGCTGTGTCCCTAGTAAAACATGTTACATGGTTAAAACATCAAATAGTTTAAGTGACTTAACGATTCTATACCATCTAACTACTAATGAAGTGAGTGACATGGTCAGAATTTGGTCACACAGTAAAGTTTTACGAAGATCTTTTTCTATCACAGTCTGATGATTCAGACGCTGTAATAAGCCACGAAGCTTTAGATGGTATCTGCTTTGACAAAACAACATGATGATGCTGGAAGATTGGTCACATTTATTCTGTACCAATACTATGTGTAGAAAGCCACGTGAAAGGCACTGCTAGGCTTTTTAACAAATGTTAGCAGTGCACATTTTAAACCAAATGTGATGGGCATATGGTTTGACTCCCATTTAACATTTGGGATGCCCATTGATACCCTGACATCCAAAACCGATGCCAAACTAGGTGTACTTTATAGGAACAAATCCTCCTTAAGTCTGCTGGTCAGAAAGCGTATCGCACAGCAGTTGCCAATGCCAATTATCGACTATGGGGACATTGTATATGGCACAGCACCCAAACCCACCTTAGAAAACTTGATACCCTCTACAATTCAATATGCCGTTTTGTTCTCCAATGCAACTACAAAACACATCACTGCGAAATGCTCAAATAACTAGATTGGCCATCACTTGAGTCTAGGCACAAAGTTCATCTTTCTTGTCTTGCCTTCAAATACTTTCTGGGCAAGCTACCCGTCTATCTGAACAAGCTCCTCACTCCTACCACATGCGGCACTTATCATCTGAGTTCTGACTCCAAAAGACTGTTCATGGTCCCAAGGTTCAGCAAAGTATCCGGCCGCTCCTCCTTCTCTTACTGTGCACCCCAAAACTGGAACATTCTACCGGAGACTCTCACAGCCGCCACCAATCTAAGTTCTTTCAAAACTAAAGCTGTCTCACATTTTAATCTGGTCTGTAACTGTTACATACGTCTATAATATATATTATAGGCTAAAGCAGTAAAATTCAGGGCATTATTGAAAACCCTGCTCTCTGATTGGTTAAAATTCCGGGCATTATCCAATCTGTAATGCCTGGAATTTAAGTATCAGAATGTGTAGTTTTCAATGTGTTTATTTCCAGCCAATCAGCTTTCAGAATAGCTGAGACAGGGTAGGGGATTCGACTGATTGAAGTAACAGCTCTTAGACATAGCAGGGGATTGGTCAGGACGTATCAGCCATGGGTTGACTCCTCCCCCTCCCGAGCGGACTGAGATTTTCTGAGCAAATTCAGTTGAATTGGGGGGCGGGGGGGAGTAGGGGGGGAGGGAGGTTGGGGGTCTGCAAAGCAAATAAATAAGTTTCTGTCTGCAGTTTCTTTGTGGCTGCAGTTTGTGTGTGAGTGTGTCAGTAGCAGTGTGTGTGTGCTGTGCTGTTGTATATCTGTGTAGAGGTGCTGTGTGTGTGTGTATAGAGCTCCAGTGTGTGTGTCAGTAGCAGTGTTTATGGGTGTAGCATGTGTGTGTGTAGCAGCAGTTTGTGTGTGTGTGTGTGTGTATAGAGGTGCTGTGGTGTGTAGAGGTGCTGTGTATAGAGGTGCAGTGTTGTGTGTGTATGTTGTGTGTGTAGAGGTGCTGTGTTGTGTATAGAGGTGCAGTGTTGTGTGTGTAGAGGTGCTGTGTTATGCTGTGTTGTGTGTAGAGGTGGGGGGGAGTGCAAAGTTTAGTAAGTGGCTGCATTTTTTATTGTGGCTGCAGGGTGTGTTGTGTTGTGTTGTATGTGTAGCAGCAGTTTGTGTGTGTGTAGAGCTGATGTGTGTGTGTGTGTGTGTGTGTGTGTGTGTGTATAGAGCTCCAGTGTGTTTGTGTGTGTTTGTGTGTGTGTGTGTGTGTCAGTGTCAGTGTCAGCAGCGTTTATGGGTGTAGCGTGTGTGTAGCAGCAGAGTTTGTGTGTAGAGCTGCTTTGTTGTTTGTGTATGTGTGTAGAGCTGCTGTGTTGTGTGTGTGTAGAGCTGCTGTGTTGTGTGTGTGTAGAGCTGCTGTGTTGTGTGTGTGTAGAGCTGCTGTGTTGTGTGTGTGTAGAGCTGCTGTGTTGTGTGTGTGTGAAGAGGTGCTGTGTTGTGTGTGTGTGTAGAAGTGCTGTGTTGTGAGTGTAGAGGAGGTGCTGTGTTGTGTGTCTAGGGCTCGTGTGTGTGTAGGTGTGTAGAGCTGCTGTGTGTGTAGAGGTGCTGTGTTGTGTGTGGTGTGCTGTTGTGTGTGTAGCAGCAGTTTGTGTGTGTGTGTGTACACAGAGGGGCGGCAGTGTGTGGATATAGATATCTGCAGTGTAAGCGTATATAGAGGCAGTTTCATGTATTTACCATTTTATTTTAATTAAAAAATCTATTTAACTATACAAAAGTGTCTATTATTTATGAAATAAGCCTACATTTAGCCTAGAATAGTAATAATCCCCTCAGAACAGGGCATTATTGGCCAGTAATGTCCTGTTCTTCGGGGATTATTACTTAATTATCTGTAACTGTGCATGCAATGTCTTGTATATAATGTATACCCTGTTCACTTATGTAACTATGTATTTGTTACCATGTATTATTTGTCATCTTAACTCTATGCCCAGGACATACTTGAAAACGAGAAGTAACTCTCAATGTATTACTTCCTGGTAAAGCATTTTTATAAATAAATAAGTATTTGATTCCCTCTGGGTATACTGTATACACGATATAGCGAGTATTTCTATAAGGAATGAATAAGATTGTTCTTGAATCGGGTAATTTATTGGCAGAATGGTTGCGCAGCAACATACAAGTATTGTATATCTGAATAAATAATGAACCAGTTGTTGAACAGCTATCCAGATGGTGGTAACCCAGAAGAATAGGTCATGTTGCATACAAGGCAGTCAGTAGTAGCAGAGGCTATGCTTAGATAGAGGATTGATCAGGATTCATTCATGGTTGCAAAAATCAATTAAGTAATACTGTGCACTAAAACAGAACATTTATCATCCAATTTTATTTTTATTACACATTTTCTTTTGCAAATTATGTTTTTTTTCATACTAAGATATATATTCCCAAATAAAATATTTATGTTTTAGAAAATATTGATATGAAAAATAATTGCTGGAACACCTAAAAAAGTGTGTATTATTATGAATTTTATATCACAAATCTTTGTTATGTTCTGTAGCAATATTTGTAATGGGCTTTCAATCTTAAATCTTAAAATATATTAACAACCAGATCATGCAACAAGAAAATGCCTTTATTTTTCAATGAGGTTGGACCATATTAAACTTATCAAAGACATATTTATTTATCATCTTTTGATATTAATCTAAATTGGACGATTGGGCACACCTAATCCTGATATCAATAGACACACAAACTTATCACACACATCTCAACGCTATATTATGTGTTAGAGCCTGAATTACAGAAAGCTAACGCTCCCTCCTTCAAACAAACTCAAAACAACATTTGGGAAGTACTGTTTATATGAAAATGGACAAGTTTTATTACTGTCCAACTGCTTAGATGTAAGCGTTTGGGAATCTTAGTGTGGTATTTTCACTTAAGTTTTCTATGAAAATGCTGTATTGACTACTTCTGTGTATTACTGTAACTCTCCTTACATTTGTTGAGGTTTCAAAAGCTCTATTCACTCTAATTTCATTTATGGGACGCCCTTATGTTCGTCCTCTAAAAGTTTTTCCAATTTACAACTAAGGTAAATTTCACCAGAACCAATACGGCTACTAGGAGTTTGAAGTGCAACATCAACTTCTACAGTATCCCCCTCTCTTATCTTTCCCCTCCTTTATTTATTTTTTTCATACATACTGTACCTTCCTGACAAAAATACAGCATTTCTATTGATGTTTAACAACTGCTGGTTGTAGTAAAATATATATATATAAAAAAAAAAAAAAAAAAAGATATAACACCCCAAAAAATACTCAAGAGATAAGTACACTAGGACACGCATCTATCAAAATATGATTTTATGACAATCCAAAAATTAAACACACCAAAAACTATTAAAAACTACTACTGTACTTCCCAATAAAATACAAGTTATAAAAAAAAACAAAAACTACTACTTCATTCGTGGGCACAGTCATTCAAAATATGTGATCAAAAGTTGAAATTCCTAAGGTGATCTTGTATATAAATTACATAAAATAGCCTATTCAGAAGGACAGCAGAATGTAAAGCTGCAAGTCATACAATCTGTAGCAATTATAACACAAACAATATTAAAGCAGCAATCCCCCTACTCTTATTTTTTTTCCAAATTGTTTTTTTTTTATTACAGAATTTGAATATGTGTTCCCATCAGCTCCAATCCAGGAAATCAAAGCAGCTACAAATTCCACAGGGCCAATGAATTAATTAATTCAGAACCCCTGCAGCCTACATCTGTTTTGCCCCAAAGTCGGATGTCTGAAAGGGTTCCTCAAGAGCTGCTCCCCTCTGCACAGAACCAGCGTGGTATGGGTTAACACCTTGGATTTCTTGGTATGTGTTTTGTCAACTCCAACCCCTGCAGTGTTTGACTCTGGACAAAGCAATTTCAAAGTCCAGCTGAATTCATTCAGAAGCCCTTCAGCCTACATCTGCATTGCCCCAAAAGGTGGAGAGCCTTTGGCGGTAGCCGAAGGGCAACCAAAGGATGTCAGCCATTTGCTGCCGTTAGCTGCCTAGGGGTCACACTCGACTCATCTCTCACATTCTCATCTCACATTCAAAAGGTAGCATTAAATGTCGTTTTTTTCCTCTGCAATTTTACCAAAATATGCCTGTTACTCTGTTGCTTGACTGCTAAAACTCTGACGCAGACCCTCATTCTCTCCTGTCTTGACTACTGTAACCTCCTGCTGTCCGGCCTTCCTGCCTATCACCTGTCTCCCCTAGAATCTATCCTAAATTCTGCTGCCAGAATCACTCTACTTTTTCCTAAATCTTTCTCAGCGTCTCCCCTGCTGGAATCCTTTACCTGGCTTCCTATCAAATCCCGTATCACACACTCAATTCTCCTCCTCATTTTTTAAGCTTTACACTCTTCTGCCCCCTCATTACATCTCAGCCCTAATTTCTTGTTATACACCATCCCGACTCTTGCGTTCCACTCAAGGATGTCTTCTCTATACCCCTTTAATATCTAAAGCCCTCTCCCGCCTTAAACCTTTCTCACCGACTGCCCCACACCTCTGGAATGCCCTTCCCCTCAATACCCGACTTGCACCCTCTCTATCCACATTTAAGACCCACCTCAAAACACAAATGCTTAAGGAAGCACATGAGTAGCTGATATTTAACACCTCATACATAAACCTTGGGCCCCTGCAGATGCACTTACCAGAATGCCCACCTACTGTCTCTGTACGTTCTTCCTGCCAACAAATTAGATTGTAAGCTATTCGGAGCAGGGACTCCTCTTCCTAAATGTTACTTTTATGTCTGAAGCACTTCTCCCCTTTATGTGTTATTTATTTTATTTATATGATTGTCACGTATATTACTGCTGTGATGCGCTATATATATATATATATATATATATATACACATACATACATACATACATTATAGAATGAAAAATAAATATTTTATATGACACAGAAGGTGTTACATGTCCCTGCGTTCACTTCATTTCTTTTCATAATAACTTTATTTTCATATAGCGCTTTTCTCCCAATGGGACTCAGAGCTTCCCAATCACAGTATAGCACGCAGTATGCATCACATACAGTACAGTAGGAATCTTTACACACACTGTCCCTGCCCAGATGAGCTTACAATGTATGTTTTTGGTACCTGAGACACCAGGATAAAAACAGAGTTTCCCAAGGTCACAAGAAGCTGACACTGGGAATTGAACCACTGAGCCGCTCCTTCTCACAACATATTGCTAATTGGGACATTTTTACAGTCGCAACCCCACTTAACAAACAATGTTTCCATAAACACACAATGACCATTCCTTACCAGATCTGTATTCGTACTTTGATACCATCAACGTCTATTGTCTTCATTTTAAAATCGACTCCTGAAAGTAAAAGAATAAGACATGTATTATTGGCAGGATTTCAGTGAATGAAACATTGTAACTTCTCGTACACTCTGCAGATCGATCAATGTTCAGTGGAGTAAATGAGCCAAGTTGCATGCAAGGTCACGAGATAACATGTGAAGGAACAATACTGAAACAGATGCAGCCAGACTAAGGCTGGGTCCCCAGTGTCCGCGGCTGCGACGGCGTGCGCGGCGAACAGAAAGTACGGCCCTCAATGGGGCTGGCCCCAGTGGCTGTCTGCAGGAAGCGCGATGCGCGACCGCCTTTGTCTTTTGTCACAGCGGCCGATCATTGGACACGTCACAGCACAGCGATCTTATCTTTTCCCCCTGATGCGCATACACAGACCACAGATCGCAGCTTGACAAGGTGCACGCGCTGCCAGGTGCTCCGACCTGAGCGCGCACACAGTGACCGGGCCGTAGCCTTACTGTACAGTTCCAGCTGCAGGGGGAACCCGCAGAATCCTGCCCACGGTATCCCCCAGGAAATCTCTTTGTGGGGGTTCCCATTCTGATGAACGTAGGCAGCTGCGGCTTTAACTATCGCAGAGCTGCGGCATTTTGCGTTTCATCCCTAGGCTCAGGTAACGGTAAATCGGGCTACATCTGTACACGCACAGGAAAGCAGCGACACTCGCAGGAAAGCAGCGACACTCGCAGGAAAGCAGCGACACTCGCAGGAAAGCAGCGACACTCACAGGAAAGCAGCCTCACTCACAGGAAAGCAGCCTCACTCACAGGAAAGCAGCCTCGCTCACAGGAAAGCAGCCTCGCTCACAGGAAAGCTGCCTCACTCACAGGAAAGCTGCCTCACTCACAGGAAAGCTGTCTCACTCACAGGAAAGCAGCCTCACTCACAGGAAAGCTGTCTCACTCACAGGAAAGCAGCCTCACTCACAGGAAAGCAGCCTCACTCACAGGAAAGCAGCCTCACTCACAGGAAAGCAGCCTCACTCACAGGAAAGCAGCCTCACTCACAGGAAAGCAGCCTCACTCACAGGAAAGCAGCCTCGCTTACAGGAAAGCAGCCACACTGCAGTGACCTCATTAACGTTAACTGGATCTCACTCATTGTTAGCACTACAGAAGGGTCTGTTATACTTATTGGCTTTGCTCATTGACTAATGTAGTGGTGCTCAACTCCTGTCCTCAAGACCCAATCAAAAAGGTCAGGTGTTACGGATATCCCACATTAACCAAATCACCAAGCAGTATTAACCAAATCCCCTCTGGTTAATACGGACACCTCCATCATCAGAAAAAAAGAGGCGGAATAATACTTTTAATAAAGACAACCCTCTGTTTATTACTAAATTTAATCCCGTTTACTTCAAAATTCAACAAGCCCTGGCAAATTATTAAGGAAGATCCTATCTCGGGCGGTATTGTGGATAACAAACACAACATCATTTTTAAGAAGTGTAATACTCTGAAGAATATACAACGTCCCATACAGATAGAGCCATTAGTTGCCTACCCCAGAAACCCCAAGGCAATTTTAAATGTGGTAAATGTGTTGTATGCCAATTTATGACTCCTACAAATGAATTTGTTTCACCTTCTATTCAAATTAATCAAGTCAACCACTTTATTAATTGTAAATCCAAATTCATAGTCATCTGTATTACTTGTTCATGTGGTCTACAATATATAGGAAAGACAAAGAGAGGGTTGAGCACCAGAATTAAGGCGCATGTAAATAACAAACAATTCTAAAATACACTTACAAAATAATAAACATTACACAATTTACCCAAGCACTTCCTGCTTTCCAACAACTGTCAACTGGCCAATTTCCAACATATGGGTATTGAACAGGTCAATCTTAATAGAAGGGAAGAGACAGGGATAAAATCCTGATGCAAAGGGAACAATTTTGGATATATGAACTCTATACTAAGACACCAATGGGTCTAAATGAACAATTAGATCTTGTCCCATTTCTATTAATTGCATTCATTACTACTGTATATATGCGTGGTCCTATTTTTACCTTTTGTGTTATGTGTAACTGTTATATTTTTATTGTATGTATAAAGATGTGTACAGTATGTGGTTTTGTCCTTATGAGTTATAAGCAATTGCAGGTATTTTGCTTGGCTGCTCTCAGCCACTTGCCTAATCCAAGCCCATGTTCTATTGGATGTAATTTCCACATAACCTGTACTGTTTAAACTTTTTTCTTTAGGCTTTATATCAACTAATCGATTTTAGTATCAATTGATTGTTGTATTGCTCATTTTTTTCTAAGTATATTCTATCATCACAAAACACCTTTTTCTATGCACTTTTTGAAGCCGTCCGTCCTTGGTCTGCTATGTGACTGAAATTAGTCCAAATAGTTAATTATATCTATTAATGTCATATGTGTCTGTAATTAGGCAAATCATTAAGTATGTGAGCACTAGGGGTATATAATATAAGAGAGGAGGAGAGAGAGAGACACTATCCCATACGAGCGAAACGCGTAGGGTTAATGGTGTCAGTTCCCAGCAGAGCACGGTGACGTCAGTTCCCACATTATCTCCCAGAGCGGACGCCGAATGCGGAAGAGCGAGAACGTGAGTAGCACACGTGTGGATGTACTGAAGCTGGATGAGGCTCGCGAAACTACCCGGACTGCGGGGCTGGTTACATGGCCCCAACATCGGGAGAGATGGTCCAGTTCCTCTTCTATAACCAGCTAAGGACTTTTCTATTTGCTGTCTTTGCACCCGCGCCCGGCTATGTTCATTCTCATGATCTCACATGTGAGTTTTATCTGCTTTAAAACTTGTTTTAAATTACCTTTATACAAGTTGTGCTTGTCTGATTTTTCTCTAATGTCAAAAATAAGATTTACATCAGAAGATACAAAGGTATACAACTATCAAAATTATTCCAAACATTTTACTAGGGCAACGTTATATCTATACTCAATATATATTGCCAGATCATTTCATTTTTCCATTGTGTTCTGCACTAAGATTCTGAACGTGTTTTACAAAGTATTTAATATGTAGCAAAGATATATCAACCACAACACCAAAATGACTACGTATTCAAATTAAAAGGTAATAATTCTTGAGCATGAACTTTTCCAAACTGTCCATACCCTACACCTTTAACTTTTAAAGAAAACTCTGATATCTGTCACCATTCCAGTAATGTAGATTTCTTACATTTCATTATTCTATTTAACTGAACATTTAACTGATGATTTCCTGGTAAATGTTGTAAAGTAATAAGCAGTTTTCGGCAGAGGGAGCTTGAAACAAATCAGGAGGTGAATTGAGATGTGTCATGTTTGGTTTGTCCCAGGAATAGAGTCAAAGGGGCCTATGCTATAAGCGTTCATATAAAAAAAAAAAAAATACATTTGGGCTATTTAATTCACCTGTTCTTTGAGCGTTGCTATCACGGTATTCAGAAAGCCTCGATTACCTGTGATAGCAAAATTCCCAAAACGGGCGAGTAGCCGGCGACATGATGATCGCCTCTAAAAGGCCAAATCCGGCGTTTTCTTTCAGCTGCAGAGAGAGCCGCCTCTCCCTGCGCATATCTCACCAGCGATCAAAAATGTTTAATATAAAATGTAATACTAGTGTAGATGAGCAGGGGGTCTCCGGAGCAGAAGCGTGTTGATTTCAGGTCCGAGGACCCCCTGCTTCCCGAGATACAGGCCCCGTTATGGAGTGCCGGTATCTCCTATGCATTTTATTCCCACAGTCACGTGACGCAAGACATTTAAATGCATAGGAATTTAATATAATGCATTTAAAAGCCATAGGTGGCATGGATACATCTTTTTTCTTTGGCCAATACTATTGCTATCTATTATTAAATCTAGTGTCGTGTACAACACTAATTTTATCTGGCAGCCCGCAGCAGCACCCCACACCAAGAACTCCTCTGGTTGTCCCTATTTGCAATATTGTGGATTCCACATGGTGATAATAATCTTATCCTATCCTTATTTATCTAACTAGCCACCTAGCGTCTATTTTGAAAGCTGTTTATACAGATAACACTGAGCCTGGGTGCAGCACGTAAAGGTATTAAAGTAGGAATAGTGCAGAATAAATGAGCGCTCAGTATTGGGTGATACCGTTTTCTATTTGGACTAACAATTGATATTATCATAAGGTATCACCTAATACTGAAGTACTCATAGTTTCAGCACTATTGCAACTGAACTTACACGGCTATTTCTATTAATTCATAAATTAGGAATGCAACTAAGCAGAGAATTGGGGCCAGAACACTATGAGGTCATTAGTGACATCAGAATGAAAGGGTGTGGCTAAATTGCAGCTGTTGCCATTTGCCTGAAGTAGTCCTCACTCATTGGTCAAAATAGATCTGCCTTTAGATAGCTAGGCAGCTGACAATAGCCTTGTGAGGTCACGTGAGCTCATCGGGGCATCATAATGCACTGAAGGTTGGGGAGCTATAAATGCTGAAGCCAGGAGGAGTTATCATGTGTTCATCAGCATGGAGCAAAGGAGGAGAGTTTCCTTGTAACAGCATCAATAATGGCCTGATGACCAATAGAGACACTGAGATGTGAGTGCAGTTTATTCTAACAAGGGCTAATTGGGTCAAGTGATGGGAGGCCAGTCCACATGTGAATGTTCAATTTGAGATAGTTGTTGAATTGCCTGAATATTTTCCTTTAAAGAGCAGCAACAAATGGGTTTGTTTTTTGAGTCTAGCCATCTTCCTCCACACACAGTTCAGCCCTCCCCTCACCGCTCCCTCACAGCCCCCCTCCCCTCACCGCTTCCTCACAGCCCCCCTCCCCTCACTGCTCCCACACAGCCCCCCTCCCCTCACCGCTCCCTCACAGCCCCCCTCCCCTCACTGCTCCCACACAGCCCCCCTCATCGCTTCCTCACAGCCCCCTTCCCCTCACCGCTCCCTCACAGCCCCCCTCCCCTCACCGCTCCCTCACAGCCCCCCTCACCTCTCCCTCACAGCCCCCCACACCGCTCCCTCACAGCCCCCTCCCCTCACCACCCCTTCCCCTAATTGCTGCCTCACAGCACCTTTCACAGCTCACTCACAGCCCCCCTCCCTCACAGCCCCCCTCACCGCTCCCTCACAGCCCCCCTCCCCGCTCCCTCACAGCCCCCCTCCCCTCACCGTTCCCTCACAGCCCCCCTCACCACTCCCTCACAGCCCTTCTCCACTCTCCGCTCCCTCACAGCCCCCCTCCCCTCACGTTCCCTCACAGCCCCCCTCACCACTCCCTCACATCCCTTCTCCACTCTCCGCACCCTCACAGCCCCCTCCCCTCACCACCCCCTTCCCTAATTGCTGCCTCACAGCACCCCTCACAGCTCACTCACAGCCCCGCTCCCTCAGAGCCCCCTTCCCTCACTGTTCCCTCACAGCCCCCCTTCGCTCAGCTTGGGGAGAGCCGGTGCCCGGCGGCAACTACTTTGTCCGGCCACCGGCCCCCCTGCAGCTACCGGCCCGGGACATTTGTGCCGACTGTCCCCACCTGTCGGCGGCCCTGCATGTGTGATGTGTAATAGGGGCATACATAGTGTGCCATGCATGACAACAGAGAGTTGTCATAAATGGAAGCTTTTCAGGTTGGGCTAAAGTCGTGAGTGGAGTACCTCAGGGGTCGGTACTGGGACCCCTGCTTTTTAACTTGTTTATTAATGACCTTGAGGTTGGCATCGATGACACTAAATTGTGTAAGGTAGTAGAATCAGAGCAGGATGTAATTTCTCTCTAGAAGGACTTGGACAGACTGGAAACGTGGGCAGGTAAATGGCAGATGAGGTTTAATACAGATAAATGTAAGGTTATGCATTTGTGAAGCAAGAATAAACAGGCGACTTACACATTAAATGGGGATAAATCAGGGGAACCCCTGATGGAGAAGGATTTAGGAGTGCTTGTAGTCAGCAGAATTCTGACACTGTGCGCTTATTTGGATGCCATTTCCCAGAATCCCTGACTGCAGTGCAAGCACTGTATGCTAAGAGATGATGGTAAAAAGCCGGGTGGCATACCTGTCTACGATGTGAATGTGCTCACAAATTATATTTTTATTTGCTGTATTCCCTCAAATCACTGCAGAGGGAGTGTTTATGCTCTGGACATAATTATTTTCCCTCCCACTATCTGCACAGGAATATAAAGGGCTGTCACAGGTACATTTTAATTGTAAGAATGTGGCTGAACTGTTGCTTCAGTGGTTATTCAATTGGGAAAAGTATGTAAATGCAGTAAATAGAATTCCTCTGATACGTTCAAAAATATGACTTAACTATTAACCCCTTCACTACCAGAGGGGCCAGCAACTCCCCAGAGCAACGAGGGTGTTAAAGGATGCAAACAAACAATTCAACTTTAACGTAACCCTGCCAAAAAGAGCCTGAAGGGAAGGCTCACCCATTTTATACATCAAATAGTATTTGTGCTATTAGCTCTCTGAGGGTGCACCTTAAATTATACTCATTACTGTAGTGATAAACTACCTGACTGCACTATAAACAGCAGCATTCGGAATAACAATCGCACAACAGAAAGATAATACATTCCTAGTTATTGGTAATCAGCTTCCATTACTTTAGCTGACTTCCAAAAATCAAACTATCTTCTTTTGACTTTTTTGCACTCACCCTCTTTGTGAGCATATGACAAATGACTGCACTAATTTATTTTACCTTGATCACCTGCCCTGACGCGTTTCATGGCTTATACCATTCCCTAGGAGTGGACAGCATAAAAATGTGACTTTCAATCAATCACAACATTTTGAAATTCACACACTACATATTTAATATAGTGAAAAAGTAAAAAAAAAATAGCTTGTATCGTTGGTGCCTGCACAGTAATTTTCTCAGTAGCTGAGCGACGTTAACATACTACGCCCTGTAGTAAAAGTCTGTTTTGTCCTCTGCTTTTCACACCATGTTGCATGTGTGATGGATGGTCTCTCGTCACATCATCTATTTAGTACTTCTCTATATCTGCAGATTGTTTGTGTTTTCACATCTCATAGAAACTGGCTGTTGATAGCCAAACTCACACACACTATTCCTTGTGTCTTCACTCCCTTCCTTCTAGATTGTAAGCTCCTTGGGTCAGGGACCTCCTTTCCATGGTTTCAGTTTGTCTTCACCTATATGTACACTTTGGTCATACAATGTTATGGTGCTCCCTCCCACATTGTACTGTGCCGTGGAATATGTTGGTGCCATATAAATAAAAGATTGTTATTGTTATAAACTCCAGTGGTCAATGTTTTAAATTATTGTTCATTCATATTATAAATGCCCAACTGAGAAGGCTCCTGAGGCATGAGTATTGAGCTTTGGAGATATTGTAATCATAATCAGTGATGATGGGGAACTAAAATTGCCACTGTCAAGAAAAACATGCCAGAGATCCAATCACTAAGCCAGAACCGGGCTACCCAATGATGGAGGTACAAGCAATTGGCTCCTCTTTGCTCTACGCCATGTTTACTACTGGCAGTGACCCCAATCATGCCAATGAAAATGTAACTGAAACAGGGGTTCATGCAACAGCAGACCCCCTGTTAGAAATGTATAGACAGACAGAAAAGGATGAGAGGGAAGGAGAAACACGGGAACTAAATTGCTTTAAATGGGCGATCCCAATTCCAGGAGGAACAAAAGAAGCAACATCTTTCCTTTTAGCACAGTAACATTCGTTTGGGAAAGTCAATTACAGTGTTAAATTGTTTTCAGAGCTGTTTTTAAACAGGTTACGTGGGACTGCACCTTTGAATGTTATTCTAATGTGGCTTATATGGATTTCAATTTCAGGAATTTGCACCATTTGTTTAACCCTTTAGCGCTGCATTGTTCTGTGCTGGTGTATTTCTTAGGCAACAGTCTGTGATGTCATTCGAGCTGGAATGACAAAGCAAAATGAGTAACTAGCCCATAAGTGGGCGTCTGGTCTAGGAGTGGTAATTTAAACAAAATAAAAAAACATTCCTGTGTAACATCATTTTGTAAATTAATATGTGTAGCAAAAAATCTAAATCCATGAGGGGAGCCATTTTGATTATTCATGCATCAGTTTTAACACAGAAATGCAGTATTGGGCAAAGCAAGAAAGCAGACTGATAAATATATTCAGACGTAAATGCAACGCCACCTTAAAATATATTTTGAGATAAATATTACATAAAATATTTATGTAACAGCACCTTTATATTTTTCGGCATGCTTCCTAATAACAATGTAATAAATGCACCAATCCTTGTTCATATCTAAGGACATTAGTTATTTTTTAGGACATTTTATTATTTAAATGCTATGTATAATGTATACAAGTAGACTTCCTGTTAATGTAGAAATAAAGATTTACATAAAACACTAGATGTAATATTGCTCAACCAATACATCTGAAATAGATTATCTCTGGCCATTATTACACAGCAATGTATTTGTACCATTAATAAAGGCTGCATTAAAATCATGAATAATGCATTTAAAATAGGCATTATTTTAAAAGGAATATAAATAAATATAACGTAAGCACATTTGATATAGTGTTGTTAAAACAATGGGTGCAGATGTATTATCTATGTTCAATATTGCCATATGTCCCTACACTATTATACAACACTGTTCTATTAAAATAAAAAAGCATAGGAAAAAATACAATGGATGTATCTTTGTACAGTTCTGAACTCAATGCACTGGTAGCAGTTTCTCATGCATGGGAACACACAAAGAACAGTATCATTTTTCCATTACAGAATTAATTGCACAATAAATAGAAACACTTTGTCTTACCTATTGTAGAAATATGGGAAGGATGGAATTCATTGTCTGTGAATCTGCACAGCAAACATGTTTTACCGACGCCAGAGTCCCCGATCAGGAGTAACCTGAATAAAACATCATATTGTTTAGCCATTGTGTGGCTGTGAGTAGCCTGTTCACAGAGTGAGCAGCAGCACAGAAGGGAGGAGGAGGTCTCAGTCTCAGCTCAGGATGCACCCTGCTCTCCATCCATAGCTACTTCTGTAAGAGGAGAGATTGTTCTGCTGTTATATTACCCCCCTGTATATCCTCCTGGGTGGTTTCTTCTTTTGTCTAAAGAGGTATCGGCAAGATTGTGGATGCTTTTGCTTATCCTAAAAACAAAAGCCTGTGTGAAATGTCCAGATGGGAGGCATGTTATCAATATGGTTTGTAGGAGGAGAAAAACAGGCTCCACCTTATGCAGTAGACTAGGAGAGGCTGATCTGTACCTCCACATACTCACATAGGTAAACACTTACTAATTGACTGGGTGTGGGGAAAGGGTACAGACAGATGGCCTAAAGATATCTGTACAGAGCAAATAGATTTAGCTTTGCAATTTCTCACCATGTTTGCCCAGTCTACATAGACCACACCCAAAATGCATTTATGGCCAATTATTACAATTATTCCCGTTGTTGTGATGTAGCATTGTCCACCAAGCATACAAAATGTATCACACTTTATATTACCCACTGATAAAGCAGAATATTGTGTTATATGATTATTGCAGAGCCTCCATAGGATTCAATGGCAATAACAACGCAGAATATCACAGAATATACCCCCAGAACAAATCACTAGGAGCGGGGCCGCCAACAGAATTCGTGGGGCCCAGGACAAACATTTTAAGCAGCGCACCCCCCCCCCCCATGTCAGCGTTATTGCGAGCCGCCCCCCCCCCTTCCCATGTATTTCTCTCCCTTCTGTCTCACCCCTCTCACTCTCCCGCCTCGCATGTATTTCTCTGCCCTGCGTCTCACTCTTACTCCCTCTTTTCCTCACTCACCCCCTCTCTCCTCTCCCTCCGTTAATTACCTCACGCTCACTCATTTCCTCCCCCTCACGCAATTTCCCCCACAAGATATATACCAAAAAACTTCCTACCCCCAAATATATACAAAAAAATCCCCACCCCCCAAATGCATACAAAAAACCCACATACCCAATGCATATAATAAAAATAAATACATATAACCCCCCCCCCATACATATGTAACAGGGTATGCCTTTTCTGCCTGTCTTTCCCTTTCCTGCTATGTAAGTCCTGCTAGCTGCAGGCTGTAAAGGGTTAATTCTGTGGACTTGTGACCCCCCTTCATGCTCCTCTCTGATGGGCAAAAGTAAGGTGGTGACTCATGGCCTGTGTAAGCCTATCAGGGATAGGTATAGACCATGAGCCCGCCTCTTCTGCTTCCTGATGAGGGGCAGTGCCAAATTTACTCAGTCCTGCTTTGGATGAGGAAGAGAGCAGTAGAGTTATGAGCCGCTCCCATCGTGGGATGAGCGTGCCCACCCACCCACCCAGTGCATATAAAAAAATACCCCAACCCATATAAAAATATAAATACCCCCAATACATATAAAAAGCACCACCCTGAGAAAGGTCCCGGTTTGGGGACCGAAACATTGGTATATTGTGCCTTGTTTTGCCTTATAATACAAACCTTATACCTTCACTACTTGAGTGCTGTTTCCTGATTTCGTCTAAACAACGGTATCATTTTTATTCAATTTTCTATGGAACATGCACCTACATGCTTATGCTTAGCTTTGGAGTGCCGGCTGCAATATTCTTTTTACATACATACATACATACATACAGGTATACCCCTGTTTAAGGACACTCACTTTAAGTACACTCGCGAGTAAGTACATCTCGCTCCATATGCAAACGGCAGCTCACGCATGCGCCTGTCAGCACGTCCTGAACAGCAATACCGGCTCCCTACCTGTACCGAAGCTGTACGCAAGCAGGGAGACTATAGAGCCTGTTACAAGTGCATTATTTACATCAGTTATGCATGTATGTGACGATTGCAGTACAGTACATGCATCGATAAGTGGGAAAAAGGTAGTGCTTCACTTTAAGTACATTTTCACTTTACATACATGCTCCGGTCGCATTACGTAAGTTAATGCGGGGTATGCCTGTACATACATACATATAAAAAAAACAACCCTCCCCAATACGTATAAATCATACCCCAAACCATATAAAAATACCCTCAAGCCCCCAATACATAAACAAATACCCCCAAGCCCCCAACACATATGAAAATCCCCCAAGACCCCCAATACATATACAAAATCTCCCAAGCCCCCCAATACATATAAAAATTCCCCCAAATACATATAAAAATTCCCCCAAGCCCCCCAATACATATAAAAATTCCCCCAAGCCCCCCAATACATATAAAAATCCCCCCAAATACATATAAAAATTCCCCCAAGCCACCCAATACATATAAAAATTCCCCCAAGCCCCCCAATATATATAAAAATGCCAGAGGATGCCACTAGGGCTGCTGCCGCCTGGCTGGGGAGGGCGCTGGGCGCGTTAAAGCCCGGATCACTGGAGCCGGTGGTATGACTCAGACGGCGGGACGCGGAGGATGGTGGATGCCGGTAGGGAGGGGGGGAAAGGATGCCGCTAGGGGTGGGGGGAAGGTACGAAGGACGGACAGTCAGACGGACGACACACTACACAGACAAAAAAACCCAGAGTATACTGTACACAGATACACACACACAACAGTACAGTCAGACTCAGACTGACAGTACAGATAACAGCATTTACTTGGGTGTGTTGTATTTTGAATAAGCAGCTGCACAGCTGGAAACATTCAAACACGCTTCTCCCGCCTGTGCAGTTGCTTATATTAGCTACTAGTCCAACTCCCCGCCATGGAGGAAGGCTCTGATTGGATTATGATCTCCTCTCCTCAATTTTTAAAAACGTTTTTTTTTTTTTTTGACACTGGCTTTTTTTTTCTGACACGAGCCCAGCGACGGCCCCCTGACTCACCGGGCCCGGAACGCCAACTCCGGAAGACCCACCCTGTTGGCGGCCCTGACTAGGAGCAATAATCGTTGTTACATCAGTAACTGTATTTTTCCTTTTCCCAAATTCCTGAAGCATTTACTGTATTGCATAATCGTTTTTTTGCTTTGGTTTTGCTTCTGAGGAAACTTGGAACCTGTTTTTCATGTATGTCAGGATTCAAAATTGGCACGAAGGTCATGAAAAGCCTTACTAAAGAAAGGCAGAGGGTTTGAGGTATGTGGGGGGGAATATTGAAAATCAATCATTTAGGAATGGTGATATTCTACACATTTTAAGGTAAAAATGGCAAAAAGTAGTAAAAATATAAAATGACTTGTGTGCACACACACACACACACACACACACACACACACACACACACACACACACACACACACACACACACACACACACACACACACACACACTACAATGTATAAATCAGGAACTATTGACTAAGACAAAAAGTAGGACAGCTCCATTAAAAAATGCAAGTATGAAACATACTGTATGTAAAAACGTCACCTTGACTTAAATCAATACTGTAATCTCAAATGTAATAATAATAATAGAGGCCCTGCGCTCTTCCCCACAATATGTAAACTGATTACCGGGGGAGAGCGCGGGGCATCTGTGACTGCCTCTTACCTTCTCTCCGGCTTACCCTCCACCATCTCCTGATAGCGACGACGCGTCGCCATGACAACGCAACGTCGCAGAGATGAGGAGATACCGGAGAGCAGGTAAGAGGGTGGGGGGGGGGGGGGGTGACTTTAAAAAGTTCGCGCACCCCTGACCTAAGGCACAATTTCTGACCCAAGTGTTTTTCCTCTCTTTATTAGTTGGAAAAGTAGACTGTTTTGCCCCAAAATGGCCAGGGACACATCAAGAATATTGAGCCAATCAATGAAGGGAACATAGCTGTGACACAAGGCATCTATCTCCCTTCCTGATTTGCTGCCGTAGCCAACGCTACCTACTGCACCAAAACTTTGACAGAGTATAATGTTTTTGGATATGCCAGTAGGAGCTTTAACTAAGATTCCAGGGGGTGCAGCAGCCCCCCTGTAACGTTGCTGACTGCAAAACAGGATACGGACCCGCAGGGCAGAGATAGTGAGTAATACAGCGACCTTGGCCTGGGATGCAGGGGTAATCAGGCCAATTCCGAGGTTGAGGCAGGCAGCAGGCAAAGGGTAGTCAGATTAAGTTCCAAGGTCAAGATAGGCAGCAGGCAAAACAAAAGGTATGGGAGAGCTAGGACAGGGTAACCAGTACTTTGCACGAGCAAAGTCCAAGGTCAACTGCCTGCTATTTAAAGGCCAGAGAGAGGCTTACTTCCTGTCAGGGGAGTAAGGGCAGGATTTTCCAGGAAGCAAGATATCCTTGGTAGCTTCGGACAAGATGACATCACTTCCTGTCAGCAGTCATCCAGGATGTTTCAGACAGATCCATTATACCCACCCCCCCCGCCCCCTAGGTTAATTAATGTTTATGTAGCCATGCTGTAAAATGGCTGCTGTCATCTCTCCTGCTGACAGTAAGGCCTGGTAAGTTATGGGCATGCCAGCAGTAATCATGGAGGTTTGCCCTCACACCCTGGTGAGGTGCCCTATGTATGGATGGGAGTGGTCACAGGCTCTGACTCCACGGTTAGTGATGTCAGAGTTGTGTCAGCCCCAGAGGATACATAAGGCACAGCACTGATCAAAAGTTAGGAGTTGGAAGTAGAGAGTAAGAGAGTGTTTGCTGAGTTATGGAGGAGTAGTTAAGAAGTTGTTAGAAGGACAGTGTTGGAACTGTGACCAGGGACCTGGTCTCAGGGAGATATCTCTGCGGGGATAGGGAATCCCTACATTAGGAGGACTATACCTTTCAAAGGGAAGTACGGTGAACAATTCACCCATTGTGGAGGGCAGCTGGCCCACCGTGCAAATAAAGATGTTCCTGTTAAAAGATACCCTCGTGTGTAAGTGTGGAGTGATTACGCAGGGGGCTGCACCACAGAGGAGTTCCTCACCAGGACCATCCACAAGCTCAAGCTGGGATCCTGATGAGGTGGAGGCGCTGCACTGGATCTAGGTAGGACTCAAGCACACTACCTCAGCTGCCTGTCTGGGTTGGCAAATCCCCACACAACATCATGCGGGAGACTCAGGAGTCCTGTTACCAACAGGTGCACCACCAGACATCACACTGTAATGGGGACTGGTTAGACCACAGGGGCCAATATGAGATTGGGTGGGTCAGGCCGGTTCAGAAAATCCGTTACATTTACATTATGGTAATGTATATATGTTACTGATTTTGTATGTTGAGAACCCCAGCCAAAAAATGTTCCAACATTCCTGTCCTGCCTATATAACTGTATCTTCAAGGTCTAGTGCATATAGAATAAACTTTGAATTATAATCATTATATACAATGAATAAAGTCTCCACATTTATCATAGTGATGGTAGGGGTAGATTTGGCTGTCTCTAAATAAAGGTTACGCCCGCCTTTACCCCCTTTCAATAATATGATGTATTTAGCTATGTATTTATAGTTTATTGTATCCTGTGTCTGTGTACTGTGCCTACATTGAGCTGATATTATATTCTGTAGCCTGGTCGCAGCACTTCAGAAACCAGGGCTTAACTGTATATTGAATGTTTAAAGGTGCGTTCCTTTGTGGGGAAGATGGTTATACAAGTATCCAGCCTCAACACAAAGGAGATCCTGGGCGAGATAGGGTGAGTGGCTTGGGACCGTGTCGAGCGCGGCCAGGCTGTGGACTCAGGTGCGGAGGAAGTGACTCCCCGCAGAGGGACCATTGTTAGGCCCAGACTCGGAGTTGCTTATCCCTTGGGGGTATTGGGAGGGCCATGGGAACCGTTGCCGGGACTGTGCCTTGTAGGCGCGATTCCTATTGGTCCGTTCAAAGGCCCCGCTCGACTTAAGCCCACCCCTTGACAAATCACCCAAAAATCTACTCGCCGAACCAAAAAATCTACTCGCCACCTAGTCCCGCCCCAACCCCCGCCCCCAACCCCGCCTCTAATCCCGCCCCCAGCCCTGCATTTAAAAAAAACCATAAATGAAATAAATTGAATAAATTCCTAGTAAGAACATTCGTTTTTGACATAAGTTTATTTATTGTATTACATTATACTACAATTAGTCCTTGTTGTGTGTGTGTGTGTGTGCGTATAAATGTCGAATCTAGAAAAAAAAGCCAGATGTGAATGACTAGTTTCCTCCACTCCTTAACTAGTGCCTGGATGCCCCCGCTTCACAATATTTAAAGCAGCAATCCCGCCTGGGATCTTACCTGATCCGCAGACCCTCAATGTCCAGGTACCTCATTCCTGCAATGTTATACATTGGAGGGAATGTGTTCCCTACCTGTCTTCTGGGTTACGGGGGATTCCGATGACTGTGGGGGGATGGGGTGACTGGGTAGGGTGATTGGGGGTGTGGGGTGACTGACTGGGTGATTGGGGGGGTGGGGTGACTGACTGTCTGACTGGGTGGGGTGACTGGGCAGGGGCGGGGGTTGGTATGACTGACTATGACTGACTGGGTGGGGGGGTATAACTGACTGGGTGGGGGGGTATGACTGACTGGGTGGGGGGGTATGACTGACTGGGTGGGGGGGGTATGACTGACTGGGTGGGGGGGTATGACTGACTGGGTGGGGTGGTATGACTGACTGGGTGGGGGGTATGACTCACTGGGTGGGGGGATGACTGACTGGGTGGGGGGATGACTGACTGGGTGGGGTGGGGGGTACCTCTGGTGTCCTACACGTTCTCTCTCTCATACACACACACACACACACACACACTCTGTGGGAGGGTAAGCGGGACAGGAGGGGGGGGGGGAAATCCCCTGCTGTCATCTCCTGCCCTGCGAGAGCATCCACGGGGACAGGAGCGGAACCGGAGGGCAACCGGGACGGGGGGGGGGGGGGAAATCGCCCGCTGGTATCTCCTGCCCCGCGCGAGCAGCCACGGGGACAGGAGCGGAGACTGGAGGGGATGAGGGGGGAAGTGCGGGCAGGAGACAGGGACCGCGCGCGCGAGGAGCAGGTGCAGCCATTACTTACCCCTGCAGAGAAGGGCTCCATTCCGCGTCACGACCAATTGGCCAATCAGCCAGGAGGATATTTCTTTGTTGTTATTTATTTATTTATTAATTTTTTAAAAATTTGCGCAGAGCAGGGAAAAAAAGTAGCTGGCCACCGACCAATTTCCGTTCGCGCCTGGCGAGTGGGCGACCGGGTTTGTCGAGCACTGTATATATATATATATATATATTGGCGTAGATGACCTAGGCGCAAAGGGATAAGACATCAGGGAGAAAATGTATATATTAATGTGGTAAACAATTGTATCCCACACTGAAAATATGAGATTGGAGGAACAGCTGATTCGAATCTCTAATAAGACAAAATGTCACCATATAAAATTGTATCCATGAGAATAATGTCCCATGTGTAGAATTTGTTGGTTACTTCAATGGTAGATGCAATAGGTAGAGCTTTGTGTCGTATTAATCAGTACAAAACTGAGGTGGATAGTGTTCTTCTTGAATTTTATTATAAAATAATGACCAACATTTAGGTATAAAAATAAAAAATGCAATATTGAGAGAGGATCACAATAGATATATTATGTGGAAAACTGTCCCATATAAATGAATAAAAGTCTTTAAAAAAGTCTATATATTGACAAGAGTAATGTCCACTCTATCAGGAGTGGACATTACTCTTGTCAATATATATGCCCCGAACGAAGGCCAAACTAAGTTCTTGAAGGAACTATGTGATCTCATAGCACCCCAACCCCAAACTACAGTGCTACTAGCAGGAGATTTAAACATGATAGCGGTTCCGGAACAGGATAGAACGAGCTCCATAGGAACCCCACACCCCCGTTCCACAGAGAATAATGCAAAGAAGTTTCGAGATATAATGAAAGAATTCTCCCTAATAGATATTTGGAGGGCTCAGCACCAGGGGCAGCGGGACTACTCCTTTTTCTCTCCCCCGCACCAGACCTACTCGAGGATTGACTATTTTCTGGGTACTAAGGATATTCTGCAGGCATCCTCCCAGTCAGACATAGGTTCAATATCTTGTTCAGATCACGCTCCGGTGTCACTGACACTCTCCCTCCCCTTCTATAGAACTAACCAATATAATTGGAAACTAAACGATTCTCTGTTAAACCACATAGATGTAGAAATAGAAATTAAACAAAAACTCAGAGAATACTTTACGCTGAATAAGGGCTCTGTAGCGTCACCAGCAATGTTATGGGAAGCCCATAAGGCAACAATTAGAGGGAATATTATATCCATAGCATCTCACAAGAAAAAAATAAAGCAGCAACTCTGCAATGAGTTAGCGGAGAAAGTTCGACTTTTGGAGCAACAACATAAAACCAATCCCTCAAAAAAACTATTCAAATTACTAGATAAAACCAGATCTGAATTTAAACAGATCCAAACAGATGAGGTGAAGAGGGCGTTGAGGTGGACCAAGCAAAAATATTATGACAAAGGTAATAAAGCCGACTGGTTGCTAGCTTCCAAATTACGAGGTATGAGAGCTAAATCGCAAATAACAGTTATTCAGACAAAATCAGGTAGGAAAACATATTGTGAGAAACAAATAGCGAACGAATTCTCGGAGTTTTACAATAAACTGTATAACCTAAATTTTCCACAAAATAAATTCTCAGACGCAGAGGCAATCTGTAGATATCTGGAATCATGCACACTTCCGGAACTTTCGGAAAGTGACCTCCTAGACCTGAATAAGGAAATATCCCTGGAAAAATTACTAGATGCAATTGCCCAACTAAAACCCAGCAAAACGCCAGGCCCAGATGGGTTCTCCAATCAGTACTACAAAAAATTTAAGATGGTTCTAGCCCCATGTCTACTAGATGTGTTTTAATGCGTTTCTGGAAGGAACAGCCATCCCGACATCTATGTCCAAAGCTAACTTAGCAATTATATCAAAGGAAGGGAGAGACCCACTGCAGTGTGGTAATTACCGCCCCATAGCCCTCCTTAATTCGGACTTAAAACTATTCAGTAAAATCCTAGCGAACAGACTGGCCCCCATACTCCCAAACCTAATACATATAGATCAAGTCGGGTTTATTTCCGGCAGACAGGCCTCAGACAATACTAGGAAAATTATAGACATAATTGATCATGTACATCTCTCATCCACGAAAGCCAGCCTGTTGAGCTTAGATGCGGAAAAAGCGTTCGATAGGATTAGGTGGGATTTTCTAGACCAAACACTAATCAAGTATGGATTTAAGGGCCAATATCTAGAAGGAGTCAGAGCCTTATACCGAAATCCCACGGCTGTAGTGAAACTTCCAGGAGGAGACTCAAACCCTATAAATATAAAGAATGGTACTCGCCAGGGATGCCCCTTGTCTCCGCTTCTGTTTGCTCTCTCCATAGAACCCTTGGCATCAACAATTAGAGACGAAAAAGACATAAATGGTATTAAGATAGGAGAGACAAACTATAAAATATCCCTATTTGCTGATGACATTATCCTGACGCTCGCCAACCCCTTGACTTCACTCCCAAATTTACACTCACAATAAGATAAATTCAGCAAAATATCGGGATACAAAATTAACATGGATAAGTCGGAAGCATTAAACCTAACTCTATCAGATCCCGAAGCTAAATTATTACAAGCAAATTTGAAATATAAGTGGAATTCCACAAAGATCAAATACCTAGGAATCCAAATAACAAGGGAGTATGCTACGCTGTATAAACATAACTACCCACCCCTATTTGAGAGGTTAAAAAAGGACCTCCAGAGCTGGAATGAATACCAGATATCTTGGCTAGGCAGAATAGCCACGGTCAAAATGAATATCCTACCAAGGCTCCTGTATTACTTCCAGACTCTTCCAATAAATATCCCGATGTCAGAGCTTAAAAATATGCAAAACAGAATTTTTCAATTCATCTGGCAGAACAAAAGACCCAGGGTAGCTAGATCTATTTTGCTAGCTCCAAAAGATAGCGGAGGCTTGGCAGTACCGGATATCATTAAATACTATTTGGCGGCCCAACTCAAACAAGCAATAATGTGGAATAACGATCCAAATACAAGTTGCTGGTGGGAATAGAGTCTACCTACACGAGACCTCTCTCTCTCCCGGCCGCCATGTGGACCAAGAGGGGAAGAGAGACCTTCTCAGAAACATTAAAACTGGGAGCAATGAGATGTACATGGCGAGTGTGGTCTAGAAATAAAGATAAATATGGTCTGACAGCCAGTCCAACACTACTGACTCCCATATTCAACAACCCTGAATTTCCCCCAGGCTGGCTCCCACAGAGACTCAATAAATTCATGACGTTAAAGCTGATGGTAGCTGACGACTTTGTAGACAATGGTAGAATCTTACCTCTCCCAGAGCTGGAGAAAAAACACCAAATAGTTAAAGTACCAGTGTTTGGTTTCCTCCAAATCAAACACTACCTGCAATCAGTCTCCAAATATTCGACATTCCAAACTCTAACAAATTTTGAAAGACTGTGTAGGAAAGGATATTATTGTAAAGGGCTGATCTCGGAAATATATTTGGGCCTGGCACGATCGGGGGGTTGTTCCCAACACAGCTATATGATCAAATGGGCAGAAGATTTGAATGTAGAGATCGATAGAGAAGATTGGGAGGATATCTGGGAAGCAGCTTCAAAAACATCAATCTGTACCACTATTAAGGAGAATATTTATAAAATTTTGTTTCATTGGTACCTAACCCCAAGCAGGCTGAGCCAGATTTTCCCCGGGTCCCCGGATTTGTGCTGGAGGGGATGCGGGCAAAAAGGAGATATGGCTCATATTTGGTGGAATTGTCCAAAAATTCAGGTATTCTGGGTCATGATTCAAACATTGATCCGAGAGTACCTGGGGGTGGAGGTGGAGGTGGAACCGCTGACCATGGTGCTGGCCAAACCAATCGAAGATCTGGAAACGGCGGAAAGTAAAATGACAATTCACGTGTTTACGGCAGCCCGCTGTGCTATTGCAGCGGCCTGGAAAAAGGTGAACGCGCCCTCTAGACAGACGGTGTTACGGAGACTAAGGAAATAAAAATGATGGAGCTCCTTTCAGCGCAATTGAGTCAAAAACTTGACAAATTGCACAAAATCTGGGAAATTTGGCTGGCCAATTAGGAACACATAGACATAACTATAGAGAAACTAGATAAATGGGCTTCTCCCCCCTCCCCCCCCTTTCTTTCTCTTCTTTTCTCTGTTCTTTTCTAAATTCTACGAGAGTCACGCAAGGAAGCGGCTGCTTCCCTAGCACAGACTAAGATGTGGAAACAGATCATATTAACACAAAGACTATGTTAAAACGAATATTTTATTTAAACACTGATAACGAATTGTAGAGGTTTTTTTTTGTTTAAAACACAACTGCTAATACTTGAACAATATATGTGTACCAATGTTGAATATTTGTTGTGTCTCTCCAAAACAATAAAAAAAATTGAAACAAAAAAAAAAAAAGACTTATTATGTCCTTGGTGCACAATGCATTTCACATATATTGACAGAATGTGGGTAGATATTAAAGACTTTTATTTATTTATATGGGACAGGATGGGGGGGAGAGAGAGGATGGGGGGAGATAGAGGATGGTAGGGGGGAGAGGATGGGGGAGGGGGGAGAGGATGGGGGAGGGGGAAAGGAGGATGGGGAGGGGGAGAGGATGGGGGGAGAGAGAGAGGATGGGGGTAGAGAGAGAGGATGGGGGTAGAGAGAGAGGATGGGGGGGAGTGAGAGAGGATGGGGGGAGAGAGGATGGGGAGGGGGATGATGGGGGGAGGGAGATGATGGGGGGAGGGAGATGATGGGGGGGAGGGAGATGATGGGGGGGGAGGGAGATGATGGGGGGGGGAGGGAGATGATGGGGGGGGAGGGAGATGATGGGGGGGGGAGGGAGATGATGGGGGGGGGGAGGGAGATGATGGGGGGGGAGGGAGATGATGGGGGGGGGAGGGAGATGATGGGGGGGGGAGAGATGATGGGGGGGGGGAGATGATAGGGGGGGGAGATGATAGGGGGGGGAGATGATGGGGGGGGAGATGATGGGGGGGGAGAGAGGGGGGGGGGAGATGATGGGGGGGGGAGATGATAGGGGGGGGGAGATGATAGGGGGGGGAGATGATGGGGGGGGAGATGATGGGGGGGGAGAGGATGGGGGGGGAGAGGATGGGGGGGAGAGGATGGGGTGGGGAGAGAGGATGGGGGGGGAGAGAGGATGGGGGGGGAGAGAGGATGGGGGGGGAGAGAGGATGGGGGGGGAGAGAGGATGGGGGGGAGAGAGGATGGGGGGGGAGAGAGAGATGGGGGGGAGAGAGAGGATGGGGGGGGAGAGAGAGGATGGGGGGGAGAGAGAGGATGGGGGGGAGAAAGAGGATGGGGGGGAGAAAGAGGATGGGGGGGGAGAGAGAGGATGGGGGGGGGGGAGAGAGAGGATGGGGGGGGGAGGAGAGAGGATGGGAGAGAGAGGATGGGGGGGGAGAGGATGGGGGGGAGAGAGAGAGGATGGGGGGGGGAGAGAGGATGGGGGGGAGAGAGAGGATGGGGGGGAGAGAGAGGATGGGGGGGGAGAGAGAGGATGGGGGGGGAGAGAGAGGATGGGGGGGGGGAGAGAGGATGGGGGGGGGGAGAGAGGATGGGGGGGGGGAGAGAGGATGGGGGGGGGAGAGAGGATGGGGGGGGGAGAGAGGATGGGGGGGGAGAGAGGATGGGGGGGGGAGAGAGGATGGGGGGCGAGAGAGGATGGGGGGGGAGAGAGAGGATGGGGGGGAGAGAGGATGGGGGGGAGAGAGGATGGGGGGGGAGAGAGGATGGGGGGGGAGAGAGGATGGGGGGGAGAGAGAGGATGGGGGGGGAGAGAGAGGATGGGGGGAGAGAGAGGATGGGGGGGAGAGAGAGGATGGGGGGGAGAGAGAGAGGATGGGGGGAGAGGATGGGGGGAGAGGATGGGGGGGGGAGAGAGGATGGGGGGGAGAGAGGATGGGGGGGAGAGAGGGATGGGGGGAAGAGAGAGGATGGGGGGGGAGAGAGAGGATGGGGGGGAGAGAGGATGGGGGGGGAGAGAGAGGATGGGGGGGAGTGAGGATGGGGGGGGAGGGAGGAGGGGGGGGGGAGAGGGAGTGGATGGGGGGGGAGAGGGGATGGGGGGGGGAGAGGGGATGGGGGGGGAGAGAGGATGGGGGGGGAGAGAGGATGGGGGGGGTGAGAGGGAGGATGGGGGGGGGGGAGTGTGGGGGGGAGAGGGATGGGGGGGGAGAGAGGATGGGGGGGAGAGAGAGGATGGGGGGGGAGAGTGGATGGGGGGGGGGTGAGGGATGGGGGGGGAGAGGGATGGGGGGAGTGAGGGGGGGGGGTGTGTGGATGGGGGGGAGAGAGGATGGGGGGGGAGTGTGGATGGGGGGGGGAGTGGATGGGGGGGGTGAGAGGATGGGGGGGGGAGTGAGGATGGGGGGGGAGAGAGGATGGGGGGGGAGAGGGATGGGGGGGGGTGAGAGGATGGGGGGGGGAGAGTGGATGGGGGGGTGAGAGGATGGGGGGGAGAGTGGTTGGGGGGGGTGAGAGAGGATGGGGGGGGGGGGAGAGAGAGGATGGGGGGGAGAGGTTGGGGGGGGAGTGTGGATGGGGGGGGGTGAGAGGTGGGGGGGTGAGAGGTTGGGGGGGTGTGAGAGGATGGGGGGGGGTGTGTGAGGATGGGGGGGGTGAGTGAGGATGGGGGGGAGTGAGAGGATGGGGGGGGGGTGTGTGGAGGGGGGGGGGAGAGAGGATGGGGGGGGGAGAGAGGATGGGGGGGGAGAGAGGATGGGGGGGAGAGAGGATGGGGGGGGGGAGAGAGGATGGGGGGCGAGAGAGGATGGGGGGGGGAGTGAGAGGATGGGGGGGGAGAGGGGATGGGGGGGAGAGAGAGGGGGGGAGAGAGGATGGGGGGGAGAGAGAGGATGGGGGGGGGGAGAGAGGATGGGGGGGGAGAGAGAGGATGGGGGGGTGAGAGGGATGGGGGGGGAGAGAGGATGGGGGGGGGAGAGAGGATGTGGGGGGGGAGAGAGGGATGGGGGGGGAGAGGATGGGGGGGGAGTGAGGATGGGGGGGGGAGAGATGGGGGGGAGAGAGGATGGGGGGAGAGAGAGGATGGGGGGGGAGAGAGAGGATGGG